>NC_060278.1:39575283-39644999 GCF_021613505.1 Equus quagga
CGCCGGGCAGGCCGAGGCGGGGGCAGAGCGGCCGCGGCCCGGGGCTGCCGGCGCGGAGGCGCCCGGCTTACGTAAGCCGCCGGCCGGGGCGCCCCCCTCGGGCCGCGGCCCCCGGCGGTCCCGTCCCGGGCGCTGCCCTCAGGCACCCGGGAGCCGCGCCTGCACCCCTCCCTCCTCTGGGTGTCCAGCCGGGAAGCGTTTCCGTGTCAAAGGGCTGGCCCCTTCCCCGGGGACCACAGGTGGCCACGGACCTTTGCGGGAGGGTCCGACGGGCACGCGAGCGCGCAGGCAGCCCCCAGCCCGCGCCTCCCGCCCGCGCGCGCGTCTGCAGGCGCTCGGGGGTCCCTGGCGGCGCGGGGGCGACCCTGCCGCGTGCATGCCCTGTCCCCTCCCTGACACCCACCCTGTCACTCCCCCTGCGTCTCGGACGCGGATGCTCACCTGGGTTTAGCAAGTGGAAGCACTCATCTCACAGCTTCAGGGCAGAGCGCATAATTTTGTGATGTGCAGTGTTGTCGAAGGTAAACAAAAAAGGCGGCTGTCTTGGTTAATGACAGGAAGGTCCCCATCCACGCTCACTCTCCCGTTTACGGATAGGTGTCGTTTGTGAGAGTTTTAGTGTAACACAAGCAAGAGGGTCCATGTTCAATCCGTCCGTGCGAGAGGCCCGTCGACACTTTTACAGTGAGGGCTGAAGACAGCCGAGTCCGTGTTCTTTGTGGGGTCAGCCACTCTTCATGTGTCGTAAACTTGAACCAACAGCTGAAGTTGTTCAAGTTGGTGAAAAGTTGAATGGAAGGCGTTGGTGTTTTAAATTTGCTCTAGGCCAGCGCTGAGTTCCGGTGGACCTTTCCGGGGATCGAGCTGTGCTCTTTTGCAGTGTCCAGTACGGTAGCCACGAGGCCCGTGCGCTGTGGAGCTCCAGGTGAGCCTAGGGTGACTGAGGACCTGAATTGTAAGTTTCGCTTGGTCTTCGTTAATTTAAGTTTCAGCAGTCACGTGTGGCTGGTGGCTACTGTATGGGACAGGGCGCAGCTGGAGAGCGTCCGTGAGTTTGGTCGTTTCTTGTTTGGAGGCTCCCGCACGAGGGTGGGCCTGCTCAGCACAGGGCGCTTGTCTGGAAATCCTTGCTGTCTTGATCATGAAGACGTTTGGTCACCTCTCAGAAGTCACCACCGCCAGAGCTTTATTTTGGTTGCTGTAGTCATTCTCTTGAAGGGAAAGGTGTTTTAAGTGGCTTTCTTATACCTGTCATTTGGAATGTTTGCTCTCACCATTGGGCGTTAATTGAGGACTTAGTGTGGTTCTTCGTGGAGGCTTAGGACTCATACTAGGGTTCAAATTCCAGTTGCATTCTGAAACTGTGGAAGTCATCACTGATACTGCTTTGTAACATCTCTGGTAGTTGGGAGGGTGTGGGCGTGTATGTTTGTGTGTGTGGACATACATGTTTGTGTGTGTGGACATGTATTTGTGTATGTGGATGTACGTGTTTGTGTGTGTGTGTGGGCGTGCATGTTTGTGTGTGTGGGCCTGCATGTTTGTGTGCTGGTGTCTTGCTGAGCTTGACCCCGGCTCATTGAAAGCAAGGATCACCTTACCTGGTCTGTCACAGAGTACCACAAATCAGGTACACGTAAATACTTACATGGAATTTAATGCAGAGTAAGAGGCTTTATTAATGAAACTGGAGCAAAGTCTTGAAAAGGGAAAGTGATTTCAATTTAATACCGGAAATAGCAACATGTTTCTTTGCCAAGTTTAGTCAAGGGGGCTACCTAATAAGCCAGTAGCCCGTATAACGTTATCAATGATAAAAGCTACCATTACTTGAGTACTTACTGTGAACCAGATGCTGTGCAAAGCATTTTACATACATTTGCTCATTTAATCCTCATTTCAGTTGAGCTAAGTCCTCTTAGGAGTCTGTTTTTATACATGGGAAACTGAGGCTGTCCTCAGCCCAGACCTTTCCTCTGAGCTCCTAGACGTGATATCTCTTGCCTATTTCACATCTCCTCCTGGATGCCTCAGAGGCCCCTCAGACTTCCTGGGTTCTAGATCTCCCTCCTGGTCCCGCCCCAGGACAGAGGTCCTTCCAGTGGCTCCTGTCTTAATGAGTGTCTCCGCTGTGCATTCAGCTGAGACCTAGAGGGTGTCTTCAGCACTTGCCTCTCTTTCACTTCCCATATTTAAGTCTTTACTAAATCTTGTAACTTTTACCTCCTAAATGTCTCTCAGTTCTGCCTGCTTCTCACCATCACCCTAGCCCAGGCTGTTACCATCTCTTCTGTACTAATCACTCAGCCTCCTGTTAAGGCATCACCTCCTCCCCTCAACCCGCACGCAGCCAGAGTGGTCCTTGCAGAATGTATGTGTCTCCTGCTGCTTAAAACACCTCAGTAGCTACAAGACTCTGTGTGGTCTGGCCACTCCCCACCTCTCCAGCTTCATTTTGTACCTCTCTTCCTCACCTTCCATCCCTTTGAGCTAACTCAGACTTTTTTATTCCCTGCACTCACCAGGCTTTCTTTGTTATAGGGCCTTTGCACATGCTGTTCTCGCTACCTGGAGGGCTCTTCCTTCTCCTCACTTCCAGTTAACTTCTACTTACTCCTTTAGATTCCTCTGTAAGCTTTTTCAGAGAGCTATGTTCTGTCCTCCTTGACAACGGTTACACCCTCTTGTTAAATCTTTTCATACCACTCTAACTTCTTAGTGGTGGCTGTCACCGTGCAGCTTTGCATTTGTTAATGTGTGTTTGGTTAGCTTTGGTTAGAAGCCGCACAGAGAAGCACCATTTCTCTTTCTTCAGGCTTGCATTCCCCTTCCACGTGGAACCTCTGCTTGACTTCTCTCATGTGTTTTCATACCCCTCTTCCCATGCCCCCGTCTTCCTTGAATATTCTAAATGTTCTCCCTCAGGGCTTTTTTACCTCCTGCTTCTTCCCAGCTTGGAGCTTTGGCCTGCTCTCTCCTGGCTGGTCCTTTTCAGGTGTGACCTCAGAGAAGCCCCCCTCACAGCCCTGCTGAAGTTGCTCCCCCACCTTGCCATCACCTTGTTTGTTTTCTTTATAGCCACTGCCCGAGTACAGTTCTCCTTTTATGGACTTGTTTATTGTGTGTCTCCTCCCACTAGAGGGTCAGCTCCCTGAGAGCAGAGGCTGTGTCTCTATTTTCCCTGGGGTAACCCCAGCTCCTAGAAGAGTGCTGTGGAAGCATTCAGTGAGTATTTGTTGAATGAATGAATGGACATACCCAGTTACAGCAGGATTCTAACTTAATGAAATTCACTTGCCTGTAAAATCTGTGTTCTTAACCTTATGGTGGTTTTTTTTTTTTTTCCTTCAGGAAGTTTCGCCCTGAGCTAGTATCTGCTGCTAATCCTCCTCTTTTTTTGCTGAAGAAGACTGGCCCCGAGCTAACATCCATACCCGTCTTCCTCTGTTTTATATGTGGGATGCCTACCACAGCATGGCTTGACAAGTGGTTCATAGGTCCTCGCCCAGGATCTGAACCGGCGAAGCCCGGGCTGCTGAAGCAGAGTGCCTGAACTTAACTGCTGCGCCACTAGGCTGGCCTCACCTTATAGTTTTTTGATTGATTATAGTAATACAGTAAGCATGATATAAAAATTAGCCATGTGCTCTCTGCATTGTTCTCTAAGTGCTTTTACATAGATTAACTCATTTAATCCCCATTTTACAAATTAATCAGCACAGAGAGCTTAAAGTAACACAGCGAGAAAGTAGCAGAGCCAAGATTCAAACACAGCTCAGCTCGATCTGTGCTCTTAACCACTGTGCTGTGCTGTCTCTCAAAAGAGGAAAAAGGGAGTAGGTCAGAATCCCGAAGATATAGTTCTTGCCTTCATGTAGCAGGAAGAGATGTCCTTGCGGCTCACGCCTCTTCTTTCAGATCTCTGCTCAAATATCACCTTTCAGAGAAGCTAATCGTGAGCACCTTATAGAAAAGTAGTCGTCCCTCCCTCAACCGCCACCCCACATTCTGTATCCTTATTACCCTGCTTTGTTTTTTCTGGTAACACTTATCACTTGATGTGTGTGTGTGTCTCCCCCCATAGAATGTAAATTCCCTGAGCGCAGGGACTTTGGCTGCTCTGCATGCTGTCTATCCCTGTGTCCAGAGCGGGGACTGGGATGCAGTCAGCGCTCTGCATACTCACCAGAAGAGTGAGTGCTTACTGCTTTTTCTCTGATGACCAGACTTCTCTTGGTCGCTCCATCGACATGTGCCCTGTCTGCTACTGCTGCTTCCCACTTGTGTTGTACTGTTGGAGGCTTTTTAGCAAGACTTCATGGCATCTCTTCCCCACGGCTCCCCCAGCTTTCCTGCTTTTAGTCATTAAACTTCCGTTTGCACGCAGAAGCTAAGGTGTCCTGTAAACCCTGCTCCACGTCTAGGCAGGAGGGTAGGGTGAGCCCATTCAGAGTGGCGTCCATGTCGAGGGGCATCTGCTTTACAAGCCTCTCACTGCCCTGCAGAGGAAAAGGCAGTTGAGGGTTAGGGATCCGAGATGCATAAAAATATTTCACAGCTGGAACTGTGTTACTTCATGTTACTCCTCATTTAAAATCCATTGTTCATTTATAAAGGAGAATTAATGTCTTCTCTGATTTTTGTTCCTGGTTCATGTTCTTTCTTACTTTATCCCCTGAGAGCATCCTTTCTTTTTGTGTTTTCTGTAATATGATATTGGGCTGGCTCCTTAAAGATATTTGCACACATTTTGAACATGCTGTTTAAAAATTTCTTTTCTCAATGCAAGTAAACCAACCTTTCAAATAACATCACTACTGCCTGATCATAGATTATATTCTTTCAAACATAAATGGATGTCACAGTAACTGAGAAGTAGCTGGTTCTAAAATAAAACAAATTTTAAAGTGAAGAGTGATACGAAGTAATAATTTGACTATAGTAAAAGAAAAAGTGTTCAAAACGGTTTTTTAAAGTTAAAAGAGGGAGATTTTACTCATCTATAATTCCATGAATAATTTCTATTTTAGAGCATAGAAAGGGTTTTTTCTGTTAACTTCTTTTTTATTGAGATACAATTAACATGTAACATTGTGTTAGTTTTAGGTGTACCACATCATGCTTTGATATATGTATATATTACGAACTGATCACCACAGTAAGTTTAGTTAACACCCATCACAACACAGATTTTTTTTCTTGTGATGAGAACTTTTAAGATTTACTCTTTTAGCAACTTCCAAATATACAATACAGTATTGTTAACTGTAGTCACCATGCCGTGCATTATGACATCCCCAGGACTGACTTATCTTATAACTGGAAGTTTCTATCTTTTAATCCCCTTCACCTGTTTTGCCCACCCTCCTACCATTCGCCCCTGGCAATCAGCCAATTTGTTCTCTGTATCTATGAGTTCGTTTTTGGGGGGGTTTTTGTTAGATGCCACATATAAAGGAGAGAGATCATTCTTTATTATTTTTCAAATGACTTGAACTTCTTTGCAACATACGTGTCCAATCCTGAGATTTTTCAATTTAGTGTTCTCCTTCTTTCGTAAAAACTTCTTTCCCTATCCATTCTTTGACTTCCCCTCACCCCTAGATCCTACCCTTTATTCATACCGGAACATGTAGCCTGGTGTTTCTCAAAGTGGGCCTGAGAGTTCCTTGCAACAGAATCTCCTGAGGGCCTTTGTTAATCGTACAGTTTCTGTGCGTCTGAGGAGCTTCCTGCTTATTCTGATACACTATGGTTTGCTTTAGTCAGTGCATCCCTTCAGCTGCATGCCAGCCCATCTTGGCTGTTCTGAACTCCCCTTTCCAGCTTGGATCTTTAAATGTTGCACATGCCTGCATTCTCGACTTCCAAGGGACTTCTTTCTTGCTGTGACAGTGCCTGGGTCATTTCCATTTTCTCTTATCCCCACTATATTATCCCCTTCTCATCTTTGCCTCAATAAATATCAGTTCACTTTCCCTTCTCCAGTGCCAGCATACTTCTGGATGAGGATCTAAAATTGTTTCTGTCCCTTACTCTTTCTTTTTCTTCTCTGTCTACATTTTTCTCTCTGGAAAGGTCTTTGGTTCTCACAACTTCAACAGGACTTCCAAATGTCTCTCTCCAGTTTTTTGCCGTATCTGAGTTCTGGTCTATAGCTTTAATTGTCTACTAGTTATTTCTGATGGAGCATCCCACCATCACTTCAAACTCAACACTGCTAAAGCTAAAAGGATGACTTTTACATTTAAACCAAGTTCTTTTTTTCTCACTTTGATTGTGAAATAATATTGATTTGTTTTAATTGCAGGCTCTTCAGCAAAAGCCCTTGTCAGTTTAAAAGGTAAGAATCATAGCATGAATCTTTAGGTATGGCATAAGCTAGAAACTTAATTTGTTAAATTAATTTGGATACAGTGTTTCTCTTTTCTTTCTGAGTTATGATTCATTATATCTTTTAAATATTGATTTTCACTGATCGTAACTTTAAATTCGTATGGAGAATTGGTCCTTGTTTTTTTCCTTAGAATTATTGATTGAAGAACTTTCTAACTAAACGTTCCTGACAGATCTTTGTAGAGTTAAAGCATTTATTAAACAAGTGTGCTATGCTATATTTTGCATAATCATTTATTTTTTAAGAATCTTGCCTTTTAAGTGATCATGCAAGTCTCTTGAAATAAAAGAATGATAGTTCTTTTCTTTTTCTGAGAAAAAAGTTAGACATGTTCCTTGGTCTTGCTGTCTGTTTCTGGAAGTACATTAGACCAACCCTCTCAATGTAATTTATTTGGAACTTTTACCTCTTGAGCAAGATTCTACTGGGTGAATAAATTTGGAACCAATCTAGATATTTTCAAAGGTTCATTAATACTTTGTTTTTAAAGCTACTGTGTGGTGCTTTCAATGGGTGGTTTACCAGAGTAAGTCCTGAGTACGTATCTTCCAGAATTACCCTAATTTATTTGCCTAGCAAGATCAACCGGTACATAGTACATAGTTGTGTATTCCAGTTGTAGGTCCCTCAGGTTGTGCTGTATGGGATGCTACCTCAGCATGGCTTGATGAACGATGCCAAGTCTGCACCCAGGATGCAAACCACTGAAACCCTGGGCCACCAAAGCGGAGCACGAAAACTTAACCACTTGGCCATGGGTCTGGCCCACCACCTCTTTTCTTTTGTACTTCTTAAAATATATATCTGAAAAAGTATTCTGTTATTCTTTTTCTCCCAAAATTAAAACCATTCCTCTTTTAAAAAAAATATATACAAGTGATATAAATTTCTTATAGAAAAAAACCAAAATGCTGATGAGCAACTAGAAAGAAATAAAAATAACTATCTTGTCTATATTCCTCTCACTTTTCTGTCTCTATATAATTATATTGTTTTTATAAAAAATCTCTCCCTTATTTTCGTAATGTATCTAATCAATTACTTGATGGGATTTTTTTCTAGTTGCATAGAACTCTGAAGACATTTCTTTGAATTAAGGAAAATAGAAACACCACACAGTTCATTTTTGGATATCAAGGGTTTCACATATCGAAGCAGAAAACATTGAGAAATTTGCCCTAAATTCAAGGTTAAAAGGAGCTTTTTCCATTGCCCTGCTTTCAGCCAGATTATATGTATGAAATAGTTCTCGGCAAGTTAGAATAGAGGAATTATTGAAAACCTTAAAGAAAGAAGCCACATGTTTTAATATGAAAATTTAGTACTTTCAAGATGTATTACCTTGTCACATTGTTTAGAGAGTTTGACCAAAAAATACAGAAGAGATTTTTCATTTGTAATAAACTAGAATTGTTATGGTCAGTATATTTTCTCCATATTGGTAAATATTTCAGGTATATTGCTGTCATTAAAAAGGCAATGTTCATAGTATGAAATTCTTTGAGCTAAACTTAAGTCTCATTAGTAATAATTATTTATTGCAGAGGGAAGCTTATCTAACACATGGAATGAAAAGTACAGTTCTTTACAAAAAACACCTGTTTGGAAAGGCAGGAATACAGCCTCTGCTGTGGAAATGGTAAGGAATTAGTTTTGTTTTGTTTTTTGACAATTTAGGATATGATAGCTAAATTATCTGTATTATTGTCATGTACAAGTTCTTACAGCATAGTAAAAATTTTCCAAGATTTTTCCACAACTCCAAACATGTGAGTCTTTTGGTGTCACTGAGCAATATTTGATCATATTTAGATAAATAATCTGTAGCCTGTAGAACCTAATCATCATTAAGCATTTGTTAAGTAACTGTAGTTTTTTTAAATAGGCAAAAACAGAAAAACAACCCCAATTCATACTTTTATTAAATGTAAAAAATTTTACGTGGCTCTGATCCCTGCAAGAAGATATGTAAATAAGTGGTAAGAAATTAAAATCTTGTGTAGGTCAAGGGAAAGTGCATTTAGAGGTGGAAAGTAGAGATAAGCATATAATTAGCATGACTAATGATTTGGGGGGTGTCTGCTCCTCCCCTGCCCAGCTAGGTAGCCAGGATGTTTTAGGGGTCCATCATGGAACAAGCCTGGAGCTGGGATAGACAGCAGCTGTCACAGTAGCCAGGGCAGCTGGCCACAGTGACAGTGCAGGACTTTCCACACTCTGTCTGTTCTATCACAATCATTCTCTTCCTCCTCTCTGACCATGGTCAGGGCAGGGGAGCAGGATAGAGGGACTTCCTGTCAAGGCCATAGAGTATTGAGACTCTCAGTGGGTTCAGTTTCAAGGATCCATACCTCTAGCCTTGACCCAATTGGATGTTGCCCGTATATTGCTAGCCCTCTGCACTTGCTTCCCTTCCAACTAAGCACGAAATTCTGTCTTGAATGCTGGGAGAAGGATTTGAAAAAGATTGTGGGCACTATTGGGATATTGTTTCTCTTTTCCTTTATTAATTAAAGCCTCTGAACCTAGGATGAACTGTAAAATTTTTCATATTACAGACCCTTAAGTGTATGATGTACTTTGGGTACCTAAAAAAAAACTTGGTTCTACAAGCACTTACTAAGTATCTGCTATAGGTATCTTGTATTTTTACTTACAAATGGAAATTCGGTTAACAATTTTTGACGGCAGATCTAGTATAATATTATCTACGTTTAGATTTACTCTCTAGCATGATGTAGTCACTTCAGCCCAGCCCAGCCCTATGCAACAGACATATCGTGTGATGCATCCAACTGGTATTAATCCAAGCACCACATAATGAGAACTGGAATTTCCAGAACTTATTTTTGTCTCTTCACCGTTCAAGGCTGCTAGTATACCAAGGGTTCTAGTTTTAATCATCAGCTGGGTGTTTCATTTGTAAACAGATTGCATAAATATGTATCTTACTACTTTCTAAATCTGAGGTTATTTATATTTGACTTGGTGTGCTTTGTGTTACCCATACTTCGTCCTTCCACACTGCTGATAATCCAGAGTTAGCTGTGTTTTCCAAGTATAGAATTGTGTTTTGGAACAAAAATGGAAAGTGTTCAGCTTTTCATAAAATAAAAAAATTTCTGTCGTAGCCTTTTAGAAATTCAAAACGAAGTCGACTCTTTTCTGATGAAGATGACAGACAAATAAATACGAGGTCACCAAAAAGAAACCAGAGAGTTGCCATGGTTCCACAGGTATGTGTGTGCTAAAATTTTTGATTCATTGAAAGGAAGTGAGCAATTGCTCAGCATAATGAAGTTTATATTTATTATTCTATTACATTTTGAGTAACAAGTTCTTCTCTTTAAATCAGTGCTCCAGCTCAGCTCCTATTTTAGTTACCTAGAAAAGGCCATTATCTTATTAATGGACTTTAAACCAGAGTAGAAAGCCAATCCTCGGTCTTACAATGCTTGCTTTTAAGCATGGAGACAGTGGACATTAAGCAAATGGATTTGGCTATATGGAATCAGTTTGGAGTTTTGCGTGGAAATGAAAGGGGAAAAACATTTATTTTATCACTGAAGGAAATATATCGAAGACTTCCTTTATCCATAAGAGGAAAATACATAGCATGATATCATATCTTGTTTTTCCTTTTTGGTATATTTTAAAAAAATAATAGTAGACATGTGAGAATCAAAGGAATGAATGAAAATTGGGTAAGGAAATATTGACTTTAAGCATAACGTGATTTTTCTCCTATCAAATTTATAATTTTTGATATAATTATTCCCTACTTCCCTTTCATTTTTTTTCCCAAAAGTGTTATAAGATTTTCCAGTAGGATGGATCATAATAGAGGTGATTTTCTCAACCAAGGATTTGGCCTCAAATAAATTAAAGGTATGACTAGCAATATGCCCTACCGAAAAAAAAACTCTCCCAAATCTTACATACCTTTATGATCATTTCAAATAGTAAAATATATTCATATTCTGTAAAATGAACAGAAATGTATTTTGAACTTTTTAACATCAAGGACAAATGTACATAAGCATCTAAGGTTCAATTTAAAAATTTGACCCAGTTAAAACTAACATACAGTGTCATTGCTTGGTTCAGTAGGTGTTGGATACAAGGTTGGAAGAATACACAAAATAGTTAAATAACAGGAAATAGTTGTCTTGACTTTAGAAGAGCTGTGTTATTAGGATAGTTTGAAAGACTAACTCTGTTTAGATTATTTAAATTTCCAAAAGTGTGGGGTTTCTTTAAGTTCTTTTTTTTCTCCAGCTATTTATTAGGAAGATTTTCAAACATACTGGAAACTCTGGTCTTTATAACTGTGAACCCATCCTGCCCCAGCTCTATCCACTGTCCTCCTTCCAGGCACATCGTTCCTTCTAGAACTGTTCTACACAGTCCTTCCTTCTGAGCAATGCAAAGCAACTGTAACATAAGACACATGATAGAGACTTCAAATATGTGAGAAGGTTTTATGTCTTCTGAGTTTTCTCTTTTCTCGTCTTAACACGCCTAGTTCTTTCAGTCTTCATTTACATGATATGGCTTGTTCCCTTACCCTTGTAGTCACATCATCTAAATCTGCATTCTGTCTGTGTGTTTCTTTAAATAGTACAGTCCAGAGCTGAAAAATTATAAAAACCAGCTTTCGTTGAGTACTTAGTATGTGCCAGATCCTATTCTAAGCACTTTATATGTATTACTTTGACTTAGTCTTCAACAACCTTGATGAGATAGGTTACTATATTTCCCATTTTTTGGATGAGAAACAGACACGGAGAAATATCTTGCTCAAGATGACAAAGCTAGGAAGTGAAGACTGATACTAAACTGGCAGGCCGCCTGTCACCAAAGCCCTACTTTTTGTTGTCGTTTTAATAGCCTTATTGAGATATAATCCACACATCATACAATTCACCTATCTGAAGCGTACAATTCAGTGGCTTTAATATATGCAGAGTTGTGCAACAATCACCACAAGTCCCTTTTAGGACATTTTCATCATCTCAGGAGAAACCCTGTACCCAGTAACAGTCACTCTCCATTTTCTATTTGTTGAATAAACCCTTAGGAGTATAATTGCTACAAGAGTATTTACATTTAAACTTTGGGGGATGCTACCAAATATGCTATTCATAAAAGATGTAATAATTTGTATTTCCACTAACGGTTTGAATATATTTCCCCACACTCAATGGAGGGATCTTTAATACAGCTTTATATTGAGTGAGCCACCAATACCCTATTTAAAAATCTGGGTCAGTAACACGATAGAAAGAAAAATAGCACTTTTTCTGATATATTTTCTAGTAATTTGGTTGTTATTTATGCTAAATAACTCCTGGCATACAAAATTGTTTTTACATTAAAAGGTTAATTTTCTAAATGGGATGTGGTATCCTGAATTGGATTCTGGGAAAGAAAAAGGACATTAGTGGGAAAACTGGAAAAATCCAAATAAAGTCTGTAGTTTAGTTAATAGTATTGTACCAATGTTAATTTCTTAATTTTGACAACCATGATTATGTAAGATGTTAACATTGGGAAAAACTGGGTGACGGGCACATAGGAACTCTACTATCCTTGCAGTATTTCTATAAATCTACAGTTTTTCCAAAGTGAAAAGTTTATAATAAAAAATAAAAAGTTAATTTTGCCCTCTACCTACCCTCCAGATCCACTTCCCTCATTCACTGGGAACCACTGTAATTAGTGTGATTATCCTTTCAGACCTTTTTAATACTTCTAAAACTTTATGAATGTATTTGAGAAAATACATCGTGTTGTCTAATATATTTAGTTTTAGAATTACGTTTATAGTATTATTTTCATGATACTGTATCATGTACCATTCTGTAATTTTTCTCACTCAAAAGTCTGTTTTTGAGATCTGGCTATGCTGGTTGATTTAGATAGATAGATACGTAGGTAGATAGGCTTCAATATTTCATTTCTTTTTACCATTATATAGTAGTCAATCTTATACCATGATTTATTTGTAAATTCTCCTTTTATGGACACGTAAGTGGTTTCTGAGTTTTCACTATTACAAACAATGCTGTAGTGAGCATCCCAAGCATGTTTGTATAAATTTGCAAGTGTTTTTCTAGGACAGATGCCTAAAATGGAGAATTGCTGGATCATAGGATATGCAGATTTAAAGTTTTTTAAGTAGTGCCAAATTATTCTCCAAAGAAATTGTACTGGTTTATACTTTCTACCAACACTATATCATAGTGCCTATTTTCCTGAATGCTTACCAACTTAGTATATAACCAAACATCTAGCTTTTTTTTTTTTTTTTTAAAGATTTTATTATTTCCTTTTTCTCCCCAAAGCCCCCCGGTACATAGTTGTATATTCTTCGTTGTGGGTTCTTCTAGTTGTGGCATGTGGGACGCTGCCTCAGCGTGGTCTGATGAGCAGTGCCATGTCCGCGCCCAGGATTCGAACCAACAAAACACTGGGCCGCCTGCAGCGGAGCGCGCGAACTTAACCACTCGGCCATGGGGCCAGCCCCCCAAACATCTAGCTTTTTGCTAATCTGATAATAGCATCTTACTTGTTTTAGTTGACACTTCATCTCTGAATGATGTTGAGATGTTTTTCATATATGTTTAAAACCTGTTTCTTTCCTTTCCTGTAAACTGTTGTCTTTTTCCCATTTTCCATTAGATTGTAGGTTATTACTAGTTTGTAAGAATTTTATATATATTAAGAATATTAGCCCTTTGGCTGTTTATATTGGTTATATGTTTTTTCAGGTTGTAGTTTGTCTTTTGACTTTGTTTCTATGTTTTTCACCATGCAGGATTGAAAAAAGTTTTAAGGGTCAAATATAACTCTTTCCTTTTTATGACTTCTTGAGTTTATGCTCAGAATGCCCTTCCCTAGTCTAAAATTTATAGTTTTAGAATTCTCTCATATTTCTTCTTTTTCTTTCTTTTTTCTTTTTTGATGTTTAAATCTTCAATCCATCTGGAATTTATTTTGGAATAAGGAATGAGACAAGACTGCAACTTAATTGTTTTTTCCGGAGGACTACTTAGTTGTCCTGGTAACACTTACTGAGGAATCCATTTTTTATACATTGATTTAAGATGCTACCTGCATCACAAGCTAAATTCTTGTATATATTTGGGATTATTACTAGGCTTTCTATCTCTTTAGGTCTAGTGTGTCACTATATTTATCAAATTGTTTTAATGTGACTTTATATTGTTAATGTCTGGTAAGACATTATTCTTCTTTTCTTTTTAGATTTTCCTAGGTATTCTTGCACATTTATTTTTCTATATGTACTTTAGAATCAACTTGACTAAGAAAAAAATCCTGTTGGGATTTTTATTGGTGTTCCACATTTGTAACATTGAGGCTACCTATCCAAGAATTGGTTGCAGTTCCCCTTATTCAAGCCTTAATGTCCCTCAGTAGACTTGAAAACTTTTTCCCACATCCATCTCGCACATTTCTTAAGTGTGCTCCCAGGCATTTAACACTTTTGTTCTTGTCATTTTAGCTGCCATTAACAGGATGTTTCTTCTGTTTTATTTTCTACTCAGTTCTTATTTATATATAGAAAAGATAATGATTTTTTTAAGATATTAATTTTTGTATATCAACTTTGTATTCACCTACTTTATTAAATTCTCTTATTTTTAATGGCTATAGTTGATTTTCTTGAGTTTTCTAGAGGAGTCATATCACCTGCAAATAATGGTAGTTTTATCTTCTTTACAATTTTTATTCCTATTATCTAATTGGCTAATGCCATCAAATCAATGGTAAAAAAAACATACTGGTGATACTCAACATATTTGTCATATTCCTCACTTTAATGAGAATGTTTTTAGTATTTTATCATTGAGTATGATACTGACTTTTGGATTGGAATGGGGAGAAATGTGTTTTACAAGTTAAGAAAGTATCCATCCATTTTTGTTTTCTTGGTCACACTAGCTAAAGGTATGTCGGAACTTGTTGATCTTTTCAGAGAACTTTTGGTTTAATTGATTTTTGGCTATTGTTTTTCTCTTTTCTATTTCATTTATTTCTGCTCTAATCTTTATTATTTTCTTCCTTCTGCTTACCTTGGGTTTTCTTTGCCCTTCTTTTTCTAGTTTCTTAAGGTAGAAAGATAGGTTATTTTTTTCTTTTCTAATATAGACATTTACCCTATAAATTAGATTTCCCTCCAAGCACTACTTTAGCCGTATCATTTTATTTTTTTTATTTTTTTATTGAGTTATTGATAGGTTACAATCTTGTGAAATTTCAATTGTACATTAATGTTTGTCAGTCATGTTGTAGGTGCACCACTTCACCCTTTGTGCCCACCCCCCACCCCACCTTTCCCCTGGTATCCACTAAACTGTTCTTAGTCCATAATTTTAAATTCCTCTTATGAGTGGAGTCATACACAGATTATCTTTCTCTCGCTGGCTTATTTCACTTAACATAATTCTCTCAAGGTCCATCCATGTTGTTGCAAATGGAATGATTTTGTTCTATTTTGCAGCTGAGTAGTATTCCATTGTATATATGTACCACATCTTCTTTATCCAATCATCTGTTGATGGGCACTTAGGTTGCTTCCACGTCTTGGCTATTGTAAACAGTGCTGCAGTGAACATTGGGGTACATAGGACTTTTGGGATTGCTGACTTCAAGCTCTTTGGATAAATACCCAGTAGTGGGATGGCTGGATCGTATGGTAGTTCTATTTTTAATTTTTTGAGGAATCTCCATACTGTTTTCCATAGTGGCTGCACCAGTTTGCATTCCCACCAGCAGTGTATGAGGGTTCCTTTTTCTCCGCAACCTCTCCAACATTTGTTGCTATTAGTTTTAGATATTTTTGTCATTCTAACGGGTGTAAGGTGATATCTTAGTGTAGTTTTGATTTGCATTCCCCTGATGATCAGCGATGATGAGCATCTTTTCATGTGCCTATTGGCCATCAGTATATCTTCTTTGGAGAAATGTCTGTTCATGTCTCCAGCCCATTTTTTGATTGGGTTGTTTGATGTTTTGTTGTTGAGTTGTGAGAGTTCTTTGTATATTATGGATATTAAGCCTTTGTCAGATATATGACTTGTAAATATTTTTTCCCAGTTAGTGGGTTGTTATTTTGTTTCAATTCTGTTTTCATTTGCCTTGAAGAAGCTCTTTAATCTGATGAAGTCCCATTTGTTTATTCTTTCTATTGTTTCCCTTTTTGAGAAGGCATGGTGTCTGAAAAGATCCTTTTAATACTGATGTCAAAGAGTGTACTGCCTACGTTTTCTTCCAGAAGTCTTATGGTTTCCGGTCTCACCTTTAGGTCTTTAATCCATTTTGAGTTTATTTTGGTGAATGGTGAAAAAGAATGGTCAATTTTCATTCTTTTACATGTGGCTTTCCAGTTTTCCCAGCACCATTTGTTGAAAAGACTTTCTTTTCTCCGTTGTATGTCCTCAGCTCCTTTGTCAAAGATAAGCTGTCCATAGATGTGTGGTTTTATTTCTGGGCTTTCAATTCTGTTCCATTGATCTGTGCACCTGTTTTTGTACCAGTACCATGCTGTTTTGATTACTGTAGCTTTGTAGTATGTTTTGAAGTCAGGGATTGTGATGCCTCCCGTTTTGTTCTTTTTTCTCAGGATTGCTTTAGAAATTCGGGGTCTTTTGTTGCCCCAATTTTAGGATTCTTTGTTCTAATTCTGTAAAGAATGTCATTGGGATTCTGATTGGGATGGCGTTGAATCTGTAGATTGCTTTAGGTAGAACGGACATTTTAACTATGTTTATTCTTCCAATCCATGTACATGGAATGTCTTTCCATCTCCTTATGTCGTCATCCAGTTCTCTCAGAAAGGCCTTGTAATTTTCATTATATAGGTTCTTCACTTCCTTAGTTAAATTTACCCCAAGGTATTTTATTCTTTTTGTTGTGATTGTGAATGGTATTGTATTCTTGAGTTCTTTTTCTGTTGGTTCATTACTGGAGTATAGAAATGCTACTGATTTATGCAAGTTGATTTTATACCCTGCAACTTTGCTGTAGTTGTTGATTACTTCTAACAGTTTTCCAATGGATTCTTTGGGGTTTTCTATATATAAGATCATGTCGTCTGCAAACAGCGAGAGTTTCACTTCTTCCCTCCCTATTTGGATTCCTTTTATTCCTTTTTCTTGCCTGATTGCTCTGGCCAAAACCTCCAGTACTATGTTAAATAAGAGTGGTGATAGAGGGCATCCTTGTCTCGTTCCTGTTTTCAGGGGGATGGGGTTCAGTTTTTGCCCATTGAGTTTGATGTTGGCTATGGGTTTGTCGTATATGGCCTTTATTATGTTGAGGTAGTTTCCTTCTATGCCCATTTTGTTCAGAGTTTTTATCATAAATGGCTGTTGGATCTTGTCAAATGCCTTCTCTGCATCTATTGAGATGATCATGTGGTTTTTATACCTCAGTTTGTTGATGTGGTGTATCACGTTGATTGATTTGCGGATGTTGAACCATCCCTGTGTCCCTGGTATGAATCCCACCTGATCCTGATGTATGATTCTTTTGATGAATTGCTGAATTCTGGTTGCCAAAATTTTGTTTAGAATTCTTGCATCTATGTTCATCAGTGATATTGGCCTGTAGTTCTCTTTTTTCGTGGTGTCCTTGTCAGGTTTTGGTATCAGCGTGATGTTGGCCTCATAGAATGTGTTAGGAAGTGTTCCATCTTCCCTAAGTTTTTGGAATAGCTTGAAAAGGATAGGTATTAAATCCTCTCTGAAAGTTTGGTAGAATTCCCCAGGAAAGCCATCTGGTCCTGGGGTTTTATTCTTTGGGATGTTTTTGATTGCTGTTTCAATCTCTTTCCTTGTGATTGGTCTGTTCAAATTGTCTGCCTCTTCTTGAGCGAGCTTTGGGAGATTGTAGGAGTCCAAGAATTTATCCATTTCCTCTAGGTTATCCATTCTGTTGGCGTATAGTTTTTTGTAGTATTCTCTTATAATCTGTTGTATTTCTGCAGAATCTGTTGTTATTTCTCCTCGCTCATTTCTGATTTTGTTTATTTGAGCTTTCTCCCTTTTTTTCTTTGTAAGTCTGGCTAGTGGTTTGTCAATTTTATTTATCTTCTCAAAAAACCAGCTTTGTCTCATTGATCCTTTCTACTGCCTTTTTCGTTTCAATAGTATTTATTTCTGCTCTGATTTTTATTATTTCTCTCCTTCTGCTGACTTTGGGCTTCATTTGTTCTTTTTTCTCTAGTTCAGTTAGGTGTGCTTTAAGGTTGCTTATTTGGGATTTTTCTTGTTTGTTAAGATGTGCCTGTATTGCGATGAACTTTCCTCTTAATATAGCTTTTGCTGTATCCCATATGAGTTGGTATGGCATGCTATCATTTTCATTTGTTTCCAGGTATTTTTTTATTTCTTCTTTAATTTCTTCAATGATCCATTGCTTGTTCAGTAGTGTGTTGTGTAGTCTCCACATCTTTGTGCCTTTCTCAGCTTTTTTCTTGTAATTAATTTCTAGCCTTATAGCACTATGATCTGAGAAGATGCTTGTTATTATTTCAATTTTTTTAAATTTGTAGAGGCTTGCCTTTTTTCCCAACATATGGTCTATCCTAGAGAATGTTCCATGTGCACTTGAGAAGAATGTGCATTCAGCTCTTTCAGGGTGGAGTGATCTATATATGTCTATTAAGTCCAATTGTTTTAGTTTTTCATTCAGCTCCACTATTTCCTTGTTGATTTTCTGTCTCGATGATCTGTCCATTGATGTGAGTGGGGTGTTGAGGTCCCCTACTATTATTGTGTTGTTTTTAACATCTTCCTTTAGGTCTGTTAATAGTTGCTTTATGAATCTTGGTGCTCCTGTGTTGGGTGCATAGATATTTATAAGCGTTATTTCTTCTTGATGAAGTGTCCCTTTGATCATTATATATTGTCCCTCTGTGTCTCTCTTTACCTGTCTTATTTTGAAATCCACTTGGTCTGATATGAGAAGTGCAACACCTGCCTTTTTTTCCTTGCTATTTGCTTGAAGTATTGTCCTCCACCCCTTCACCCTGAGTCTTTCTTTGTCCTTGGGGCTGAGGTGTGTTTCCTGGAGGCAACAAATTGTTGGATCGTGTTCTTTAATCCATTTTGCCACTCTGTGTCTTTTTATTGGAGCGTTCAATCCGTTCACATTGAGAGTGATTATTGATGCATGTGGACTTAATGCTGTCAATCTATCACTCATTATCTTGTTTTCCTGTGTTTCTTTTCCTGTGTGCTTTAGACTACCCATTTAATACTGCAATTTATTATGCTGGGTTTCTTAGATTTTTCCTTATTTATGATTTGTGACTCTGTTCTGTACTTTATTTTAGTGTCTACCTTGAAGTTTGTATTTAGAATCTCGAGTATAATATAGTCTGTTCTCTGGTGGTCTCTTACCTACTTGACCAATACTGCTTTAGACCCTTTGCTCTTCCCCTCCTAAGTAATTATTTTCATTTTTTATTCCAACTCGTCTTATTAATTTGTAGTTAGAGTGCTAAGATCGTCCTTGTTTTGGTAGTTTCCTTACCTTTACCCTAATGCTATAATTGAATATTTGCTATCCTGTTCTGGTTCTGTCCATTGGTCTCCCTAGTCTGTGGATTGTGTCCCCTTTCTCCCTTTTTTCTTTTTTCAAGTATGAGAGCCTTCTTGAGGATTTCTTGTAATGGAGGGCTTTTAGTTACAAATTCCCTTAACTTTTGTTTGTCTGGAAAAGATTTAATTTCTCCCTCATATCTGAAGGAAATTCTTGCTGGATAGAGAATTCTTGGCTGAAGGTTTTTATCCTTTAAAGCTTTGAACATATCACTCCGTTCTCTCCTAGCTTGTAGGGTTTCTGTAGAGAAATCTGCTGACAGTCTGATAGGGGCTCCTTTATAGGTTATTCCCTTTTTTTTCCTTATTTCCCTGAGTATTCTTTCCTTATCATTCCTATTTGCCAACTTTACTATTATGTGCCTTGCGGTGGGTCTTTTTACATTGACAAATCTAGGAGATCTAAAACCCTCCTCTACACACATTTCTCCATTGATCCCTAGATTTGGGAAGTTCTCTTCAATAATTTCGTTAAGCACACTTTCTGCTCCATTTTCCTTTTCCATATTCTTGGGAATTCCTATGATCCTTATGTTTTTACTCCTCATTGAATCCATTCTTTCTCGGAGATTTTCCTCATTTTTTTAAATTCTTAGTTCTCTTTCTTCCTCTGTCTGGCGCCATTCAGCCTGTCTGTCCTCGATTATGCTAATTTTCTCTTCTATGTTGTCTACACTGGCATTCAGGGAATCTGTATTCTGTTTTATCTGGTCCATTGTGTTTTTCATCTCAAGTAATTCTGTTTGATTCTTCTTTATGATTTCAGTCTCTTTTGTGAAGTAACTCCAGAACTCGGCTTGTTTCTCTATCTTTCTCTCTACCTCATTGAGTTTTTTGATTATAGCTGCTCTGAATTCATTATCACTTAGTTTACCTAATTCCAAGTCCTCAGGACTTAATTCTGTGTTTTTATTGTTTTCCTTCTGGTCTGGGGCTTTTATAAATTGCTGGATGGTAGAGGAGCAGTTTTTTCTCATGGTGGTAGAATTCAGTTGCAGTTACAGCCTGTCGCCACTAGATGGGGGTCGAGAGCGGCTGTTAGCTCTCCGCCTTGGGGCAAGATGGCTGCGCCCACTGGCTTTGCTGGGGGTGAGGGGCTGTTACTCACACGCGCTGGTCTGGGTTCAGATCAGTTCTGTTCTCTGGTCTCCCGAGGCCCTTGATTTATAGGGTCCCCGTGGACGGAAGCTTTCCCCCATCAGCGGGTTTCCACTGAATCAGCGGCAGGAGTCCTGGATGATCCCCTGGTCGTGCGGCCCCTCCCCCGCTCCTTCCCGACCCGCGCTGCAGCGATCGCAGACTCTAGGGGAGGGAGTGATGTTCTCTCCTACTGTTCCAGCGCCTCCGAAGGTGTAAGCAAGGTTTATGATCTCCACCTTCTTGGTATTGTAGGTCTCGAATGAGCTGGCATTATGTTTATTCTCTGAAATTCAGTTCTTCCAATCTTTTGTTGTATTTTGGAGGGGAGAGAATCCCGGGTCAGCTCACCCCGCCATTTTGCTCTGCCTCCTTCCCCACCATTCCGTATCATTTAATTTTTGGTATGTTTTTTCATTTATTTCTATTAAGTTTTTTAAAAAAAAAAATTATTCTATTGAGGTCATAATAGTTTATAACATTGTGAAATTTCAGTTGTACATTCTTATTTGTAAGTTACCATATAAAGGTCCCCCTTCACCCCTTATGCTTACCCCCAACCCCCTTCCTCTCTGGTAACCACTAATGTGTTCTCTTTGTCCACATGTTAGTTTATCTTCCATATATGAGTGAAATCATCTGGTGTTTGTCTTTCTCTGTCTGGCTTATTTCACTTAACATAATACCCTCAAGGTCCATCTGCTGGGGTCCCGCCCCGGCAGAGTCCAGGTTCCCGAGGGATAGATGGCGTCGGCGCGATGACGGAGGGGGAATAAAGGGGACGTGAGACTTGGGTTGGTGTTAGCAAGTCCGCCTTTACTGTGCACAAGTGTCGTTTATATATTTTTCAGGATTAGTACAGAAATAGTTCTACAAATATTCTCAGAGAGATAAGGAAGTAAAAAACGAGCACAAGAATATTTATTAGCATTCCATTCTATATAGCATAAGGTTAATGATCATCTTCTCTGCAATTAACTGGTGTTTGTTGTCTCTAAGCTAAAGGAGATAGGTACCTAGGCATCTGTTGTAATTCATGGTAAAGTTAAATCAAAGAGAGAAGGTCCAGGCCTCTGGACAGGACAGCAGTCTGTCTGGTTACATCCTGGTGGAGCCATCCCTGCCTCCCTCAATCATTTACATCATTAGTGTAGATGGTTAATGGGAACAAAAGGTGACTCCGGGGTGTCTTATCCCCAGGGCTATCTGCATTCTCAGTGGGCAGTTAAACATCTTTACATTTTCACGCCCTTTAGGGGGTGGAAGCATTCCTTTGTCTTTTAGATTGTAGAGCTAACAGTCCCTTAAGTACACTGCTGGAGAAAGTATCATTTTGTTAGTAAAGTAAAGGGCTGAAAAGCTAAGCTAAACTATATATCTTCAAGAATAAAAAAGAGAAATAAGTATACACATAACCTTGATAGAAAGCATGCATATAATTCAGAAAATATCAGGGGTGTCGGCCGGCCATTCTTCACCGAGGGGCATTCTTGCGCCCCTCGGCCCTTCTACTCATCAATTATTTATTATTTATTGCTTTTAGGAGAAAACCTCTATAACATTTTAACAGAAAGCAGAAGGTCAAGAATAATATGTAGATACTTCTTGATCATCCAATTAACCAGCAAACTTAGAAGGATGATGCATATATATATTTAGACAAAGAACTGGAGGGAGAAGGAAACATTAACCAGACAGAGGCCATAAACCTAATTCGACATCTTATCTGGGCAGGATTCCTTTCTGATTGTCTCAAATGGGACTGTGTGCTCCTCCAATAATTAACTGAAAAATATCTTGAAAGTTACCTGCAGGTGGTCACATTCTCTTACGATATCTAATTTTCCCAGGAGGTAGTGCCTCCCAAGCAGCCACCCAAAGGAGTGAAAACTGGAGGTTAAGAAAGGAAAAGGAATGAAGGGCAATTAGAAGCAGCACAGGTTTCAGAACTATGTGAGGGGCTGGCCGGTTATTCTTCACCAAGGGGCGACCCTGCACCCCTCGGCATTAATTGGCTGGACCCTGTCAAACAGCTGATCAAATGATGTAGCCACGGCTCCCAGCATCCATCCATGTTGTGAATGGGA
Source organism: Equus quagga (assembly GCF_021613505.1). Taxonomy (NCBI): domain Eukaryota; kingdom Metazoa; phylum Chordata; class Mammalia; order Perissodactyla; family Equidae; genus Equus; species Equus quagga. The sequence continues at coordinate 39,597,537 of NC_060278.1, forward strand.
CAATTGTGTCTTTTTTTATGACTGAGTAGTATTCCATTGTATATATATATATACTATATCTTTATCCATTCATCGGTCAATGGGCACTTGGGTTGCTTCTGCTTCTTGCCTATTGTGAATAATGCTGCAATGAACATAGGGTGCGTAAGTCTCTTTGAATTCTTGATTTCAAGTTCTTTGGATAGATACCAAGTAGTAGGATAGTTGGGTCGTATGGTATTTCTATTTTTAATTTTTTGAGAAATTGCTGTACTGTTTTCCATAATGGCTGCACCAGTTTGCGTTCCCACCAGCAGTGTATGAGGGTTCCCTTTTCTCCACATCCTCTCCAACATTTGTTATTTTTTGTCTTGGTGATTATAGCCATTCTAACAGATGTAAGGTGATATCTTAGTGTAGTTTTGATTTCCATTTCCCTGATGATTAGTGATGTTGAACCATCTTTTCATGTGCCTGTTGGCCATCTCTGTATCTTCTTTGGAAAAATGTGTGTTCATATCCTCTGCCCATTTTTGATAGGGTATTTTGTTTTTTTGTTGTTGCGTTGTGTGAGTTCTTTATATATTTTGGAGATTAACCCCTTGTCAGATATATGATTTGCAAATATTTTCTCTCGGTTGGTTGTCTTTTCGTTTTGTTCATAGTATCCGTTGCAGAAGCTCTTTAGTCTGATGAACTCCTACTTGTTTATCTTTCTGTTTCATTTGCCCAAGTAGACATGGTATTTGAAAAGATCCTTCTAAGACTGATGTTAAAGAGTGTACTGCCTATATTTTCTTCTAGGAGTTTTATGGTTTCAAATCTTACCTTCAAGTCTTTGATCCATTTTGAGTTAATTTGTGTATGTGGCAAAAGATAGTGGTCTACTTTTCTTCTTTTCCATGTGGCTGTCCAGATTTCCCAACACCATTTATTGAAGAGACTTTCCTTTCTCCATGATATGTTCTTACCTCCTTTGTCAAAGATTAGCTGTCCGTTGATGTGTGGTTTTCTTTCTGGTCTTTCAATTCTGTTCCATTGATCTGTGTGCCTGTTTGTGTGCCAGTATCATGCTGTTTTGATTACTATAGTTTTGTAACATATTTTGAAATCAGGTATTGTGATGCCTCCAGCTTTGTTCTTTTTTCTTGGATTGCTTTAGCTGTTCAGGGTCATTAGTTGCCCCATAGGAATTTTAGAATTCTTTGTTCTATTTCCGTGAAGAATGTCATTGGGATTCTGATTGGAATTGCATTGAATCTGTAGATTGCTTTAGGTAGTATGGACATTTTAACTATGTTTATTCTTCCAATCCATGTACATAGAATATCTTTCCATTTCTTTATGTCATCATCAATTCCTTTCAGTAATGTCTTAGAGTTTTCATTGTGTAGGTCTTTCACCTCCTTGGTTAAATTTATTACTAGATATTTTATGCTTTTTGTAAATGGGATTGTATTCTTGAGTTCTCTCTCTGTTAGTTCATTATTAGAGTATAGAAATGCAACTGACTTTTGTAAGTTGATTTTGTACCCTGCAACTTTTTTTTTTCTTGCCTAATTGCTCTGCCCAAAACCTCCAGTACTGTGTTGAATAAGAGTGGTGAGAGTGGGCACCCTTGTCTTGTTCCTGTTCTCAGAGCGATGACTTTCAGTTTTTCCCTGTTGAGTATGATATTGGCTGTGGGTTTGTCATATGTGGCCTTTATTATGTTGAGGTACTTTCCTTCTATAGCCGTTTTATTGAGAGTTTTTATCATAAATGGATGTTGGATCTTGTCAGATGCTTTCTCTGTGTCTATTGAGATGATCACGTGGTTTTTATTCCTCGTGTTGTTAATGTTGTGTATCACATTGACTGATTTGTGGATGTTGAACCATTCCTGTGTCCCAGGTATAAATCCCACTTGATCATGGTGTATAATCTTTTAAATGTATTTCTGTATTCAGTTTGCCGATATTTTGTTGAGGATTTTTACATCTGTTCATCAGTTATCTTGGCCTGTAATTTTCCTTCTTTGTGTTGTCCTTGTCTGGCTTTGAGATCAGGGTGATGTTGGCATCGTAAGATATGTTAGAAAGTGTTCTGTCATCTTCAACTTTTTGGAATAGTTTGAGAATGATAGGTATTAAATCATATATATATATATCTATTAAGTCCATCTGGTCTGGTTTTTCCTTTAATTTCACTATTTCCTTGTTTGACTTTCTATCTGGATGATCTATCCATTGGTGTAAGTGGGCTGTTAAGGTCCCCTACTGTTATCATGTTGTTGTTAACATCTCCTTTTAGGTCTGTTAATAGTTGCTTTATGTACTTTGGTGCTCCTGTGTCGGGTGCATAGATATTTATGCTTTATGTCTTCTTGGTGGAGTGTCTCTTTTATCATTATATACTGCCCCTCTTTGTCTCTCATTGTCTGTCTTATCTTGAAGTCTACTTTGTCTGCTATAAGTATGGCAACACCTGCTGTCTTTTGTTTGCCATTAGCTTGGACTGTTGTCTTCCACCTCTTCACTCTGAGCCTGTGTTTGTCTTTAGAGGTGAGATGTGTTTCCTGGAGGCAGCATGTTGTTGGGTCTTGTTCTTTAATCCATCCAGCCAGTCTGTGTCTTTTGATTGGAGAATTCAATGCATTTACATTGAGAGTGATTATTGATATATATGAGGGCTTACTGCTGCATTGTATCACTTGTTTTCTGGTTGCTCTGCATTTCCCTTGTTTCTCATCCAATGTATTTCAGACTACCAGTTTAGTTTGGTAGTTCTCTATCATAGTTTTCTCAGTTTTCTGTTTATTTATCATTTGTGTCTCTGTTCTGATGTTTGTTCAGTGGTTGCCATGAGGTTTGTATAAAAAAATCTCATAGATGAGGTAGTCCATTTTCTGATAGCCTCTTATTTCCTTAAGCTAAGCTGATTCCATCCCTGTCCTCTTTCCAAGTTGTTGTCACAACTTATTTCATCTTGTATAGTGAGTTTATGGTTAAAATGATGAGATAGTATTAATTTTTGATGTTTTCCTTTCCTTTATTATTATAATTGTTTGCTAACCTGTTCTGATAGAGAGCTGCAATTTTCTGATTTTTTCCGCATATTTGTCTCCTTGCTCAAGGCTTTGTAAGCCATTTCCTTTCTTCTCGGGTATGAGGGCCTTCTTGAGCATTTCTTATGGGAGATCTTGTGGTGATGAACTCCTTTGGCTTTTGTTTATCTGGGGCACTTTTCATTTCTCCATCATATCTGAAGGATATTTTCACTGGATAGGATATCCTTGGCTGAAAGTTTTGTCTTTCAGATTTTGAATATTATCATTTCACTCTATCCTACCCTGTAAAGTTTCTGCTGAGAAATCTGATGAAAGCCCGATAGGGGTTCCTTTGTAGGTTATTTTTTACTGCCTTGCTGCTCTTGAGTTTTTTCTTTGTCATTGACTTTTGCCAGCTTTGTTTCTGTATGCCTTGGAGAAGGTCTTTTTACATTGATATAATTAGGAGTTCTATTAGCTTCTTTTATTTGTATTTGCAGCTCCTTCCCCAGGTTTGGGAAGTTCTCAGCTCTTATTTCTTTGAACAAGCTTTCTGCTCCATTTTCCTTCTCTTCTCTCTTTGGAATCTTTATGTTGCATTTCGTAATTGAGACGGATAGTTCTTAGGGAATTTTTCATTTCTTTTTAGTCTTAGTTCTCTCTCCTCCTCCATCTGAAGCAATTCTATATTTCTGTCCTCCAGACTGCTGATTCTGTCTTCTATAATATCAGCTCTGTTATTCAGGGAGTCCAGATTTTTCTTTATCTCATCCATTGTGTTTTTTATCTCCAACATTTCCGACTGGTTTTTCATTATGATTTCAATCTCTTTCATGAATGATTCCTTCTGTTCATTAATTTTGTTCCTGATTTCATTGAACTGTCTATCTGTATTTTCTTGTAACCTGTTGAGTTTTTATATGATATCTATTTTGAATTCTCTATCATTTAGATTATAAATTTCTGTGCTTTCAGGATTGATTTCTGGGTGCTTGTCATTTTCCTTCTGGTCTGGAGTATTAAGATATTTCTTCATACTGTTTGATGGCATGGATTTTTGCCTTCACAGTGATAGTATCTGGTCACAGCTTCCACCTGCTGCTGCTGGGTGGGGGTCAAGAGCAATGTATTCTGAGCCCACCATGACCCCTGGCATCAGTGCCTTAGACTCCATGCTGACAGGTCCCATTTGCAATTTCCAATTTCTGGTTTGGTTGCTGACAGCTGCTGCTTTTCTAACCTATGCACAGCACTTGGGCCAACTGTCTGAGCCAGAGGGCTGGGCAGGCAGAGGGGCGCTTTCTCTTGCCTGTGCAATCCTGGAGGCTTCTTGCTCTGCCCTCACTGTCTACCCTCCTGGGCTGCTGGCTTGATGAAGACACCCTTGCAATAGCTTAGCCACCTCTGTGTGGGGCTTTTCCTCGGGCTGTGAGGGGACTTGGAGAGCGAAGGTGTTCCTGCAGAGAACTGCCCCTCCCCGCTCTTTTCTCAGAGATGCTCATGGTCCTGTGCCCTTGGTTGCTGCCATTTGGGAGGGTGAGACAATCCTCTTACCTCCTTCCAGTTCCTCCAGGGGTCTAGCACCTCCACCTTCAGACATATGGCTATGTGGGTCTCTTAGATGTCTTTTGTGTTGTGTGACTGTCCTCTGTTGTTTTATGAATGTCCTTCTCATTGTCTCTTAAAGGGGAGAGTCTAAGGGAAGAGCTCACACTGCCGAGATGCTGACGCCACTTACTCAAGAGTTTTGTTTTGTTTTCAAAGATTGGCCCTGAGCTAACATATGTTGCCAGTCTTTTTAAGTTTTTTTCCTTCCTTCTTCTCCCCAAAGCCCCCCAGTACATAGTTATAGATTCTAATTGTAGGTCCTTCTACTAGTTCTGCTATGTGGAACGCTACTCAGCATGATTTGATGAGTGGTGCCAGGTCCGTGCCTAGGATCTGAACCACCGAAGCCCTGGGCCGCCAAAGTGGAGTGCATGAACCCAACCAGGCAGCCATGGGGCCGGCCCCTGTTTTGTTTTTGATATTCAATTTTATCAAATGTCTTTAGCATCAGTGGAAGTGATCATATGGTTCTTATTTGGATTTATTAATAATAGCAGATTATATTAGTAGTTTTCTAATAGTGGACCGTCTTTGCATTCCTAAGATGAATTCTGCTTGGTTGTGTTCTCTTCCTTTGATGTTCTTTTTCTTTTTGTTGAGATGTAATTGACGTATTAGTTTCAGGTGTACAACATAATGATTCAGTATTTGTATATATTGTGAAATGATCACCACAATAAGTCTAGTCTAGTTAGTGTTCATCGCCATAGTTGGAAAATTTTGTGTGTGTGTGTGATGAGAACTTTTAAAACTTACTCTCTTAGCAACTTTCAAAAATACAATACCGTATTATTAACTGTAGTCATCATGCTGTATATTACATCCCCTGGACTAATTTATTTTGTAACTGGAAGTTTGTACATTTTAAACTCATTTCATCCACCTCTCATCCCTCACCTCTGGTGATCATCAGTCTGTTCTCTGTATCTATGAGTTCAGGGTTTTTGTTTAGAATACAGATATAAATGAGATCATACCATGTTTGTCTTTCTGTGTCTGACTTATTTCACTTAGCACAATGCCCTCAAGGTCCATCCATTTTGTCACAAATGGCAAGATTTCCTTCTTTTTTATGGCTGAATAATATTCCATTGTATATACATACCACATTTTCTTTATCCATTCATCCATCAGTGGACACTTAGGTGGCTTCCAGGTCTTGGCTATTGTAAATAATGGTGCAGTGAACATGAGTTTGCGTATGTCTTTTTGAGTTAGTGTGGTTTTTTTTGTTTTTTTTTTTTATTAATGTTATGATAGATTACAACCTTGTGAGATTTCAGTTGTACGTTATTGTTAGTCATGTTGTGGGTACACCACTTCCCCCTTTGTGCCCTCCCCCCACCCCCCTTGAGTTAGTGTTTTTTAATTTGGATACCCAGAAGTGGAATTGGTAGATCATATGGTATTTCTCTTTTTAATTTTTTGAGGAACCTTCATACTGTTTTCCGTAGTGGCTGCACCAATTTACACTCCCACCAGCAGTGCACAAGGGTTCCCTTTTCGCCACATCCTTGTCACCACTTGTTATTTCTTGTCCTTTGGATAATAGCCGTTCTAGTGGGCGTAAGTGATGTCTCTTTGTTGTTTTGATTTGCCTTTTCCTGATGATTAATGATGTTGAGCATCTTCTTGTGTACTTCTTGGCCATTTGTATGTCTTCTTTTGGAAAACGTTTATTCAGTTCCTCTGCCCAGTTTTTAATTGGATTGTTGGGTTTCTTTTTTCTTTTGCTATTGAGTTGATTGAATTCCTCATATAGTTTAGATATTAACCCCTTATCAGATGTATGATTTGCAAATGTTTTCTCCCGTTCTATAGATTGCCTTTTCATTTTGTTGATGGTTTCCTTTGCTGTACAAAAGCTTTTTAGTTTGGTGTTGTCCCACTTTTTAATTTTTGCTTTTGATGCCTTTGCGTTTCAAAAGTATCAAATCCAAAAAATCATCGCCAAGACCAATATCAAGCTTACTGATAGCCTATATTTTTCTTCTAGGAGTTTTATGGTGTCAGGTTTTATGTTCAAGTTTTTAATCCATTTTGAGTTAGTTTTTGTGTGTGGTGTAAGGTAGTGGTCCAGTTTCATTCTTCTCCTTGTGACTGTCCACTTTTCCTAACACCATTTATCGATGAGACTATCCTTTCACTGTTGTTGACTCCTCTGTCATAAATTAATTGACTGTATGTGTGTGGGTTTATTTCTAGGCCGTCTATTCTGTTCCATTGATCTGTGTGTATGTTTTTATGCCAACACAATACTATTTTGATTATTATAGCTTTGAAATATTGTTTGAAATCAGGGAACGTGGTGTCTCTAGCTTTATTCTTCTTTCTTAAAATTGCTTTGCCTATTTAGGATCTTTTTTGGTTCCATACAAATTTTAGGGTTGGTTGTTCTATTTCTGTGAAAAATGCCATTGGAGTTTTAATAGAGATTGCATTGAATCTGTAGATTGCTTTGCATATTATGGATATTTTAACAGTATTAATTCTTCCAATCCATGAGTATGGAATATTTTTCGAAGCATTTTGAACTTCATACAAATGAGTGATATTTTCTGGGGTTTTTTTTAATCATGTATACTATGGCAGATTTTGTTATCTATGTTATGCTGTCTTTATAAAACCAGCTGGGAAGCTTTTTTTCTTTTTTAGTAATTTGAAACATTTTAATAACATTGGCACCCTCTGGTTTGATATAGAATTCACTGGTAAAACCTTCTGAGCCTAGTGCTTGCTTGCATGTTCTTTCTCTCACACTCTCTCTCGTTAGTCACAGAGTTCTTGCTGGTCTTTTTCTGGCTCAAGAACTCTAGGAATATTTTTCACAAGTATCTTCTTCCTGTGTACCTAAAGTGAAATTGTACTGCAGTGCAAACATGGTGGGGGCAAATAGTTCACCTTCCTTTGCAGAGTTTTTTATGAAACTGGAGGTGTTAACTTTGTAAGGAATAATCAGAATGTTTATTTGTTAATGACAAGAAAAAATTCCATGTTGAATCTTTTTGAGTACTTGACTGAAATCTTTTTACAAATGTATTCACTGTCATAGATGTTCATTTTTATTTATTGAAACTGAAATTAATCTCTATTTTTTTTTTACTGTATAGAAATTTACAGCAACAATGTCAACACCAGATAAGAAAGCCTCACAGAAGATTGGTTTTCGATTACGTAATCTACTCAAGCTTCCCAAAGCACATAAATGGTGCATATATGAGTGGTTCTACTCAAATATAGATAAGTATGTATCATGGCTTACATCATGAATATCACTTGAACCAGAAATTGAAGGTTTTCAAATGTTATAAGCCTCAACCTTTTCTAGACATCTATTTTGATTCTGTTTTTTTTTTCCTGAATTTCTTTTCCTCTTCCTCATTCAAGTTTGATCTGTTTCATTTTCTCATAGTTTTCTTCCCCTTACCCCCTTTTGGGGAAGAAGTTGTTATACATTTTTGTGAAAAATAAAATGAAAGTATATCTCTATATTATAATTTCCAAAGACTATGGAGTGGAGATACCCTGAAACAAAGCACCATTATTTGCAATGAATGAGACTTGTTTTATAAATTTTGGGATTTTAAATGATAGTATAATAGTAGAGAAACAATTGCTAATGGTAAATCTGATTCATTAAGACTTAGAAGGATAGTCTTTCTATTTGGGGCATAGAAATGCTCTTTAGTTATATGTGAATGGTTAAGTAGAACATAGGAAGAGATTGGGTGAAATCCAATTATTCAGCAATGGAATTTACTTAGGAAAAATTCTGACTTCTTATCCCTCCTAATCTAATCTAATCCATGGCAGTCATTGGTGCTTGCTTTTTCTAGCTACTTATCTTTACTTCCCTTCTCTGCTTTCCAAACCAATTGGCTACTCTAAAGTTTGTGAGTCTCATGAATATTCGTGTTTAAGCCCAAGACATTCACGTGTCATTGCTAAGACTGGTTCCTGATTTCCCAAACTGATGAATAAAGTTGTCTTATTTTTATCCACAGATTTTTTTCCATAGGCTTAAGAGAGCTCTCAGGGTATCATAGTGTGATCTGAGTTCTTCTGGAATTCCCAAGAACTAATCTAACCCTCTAGAGTCATCCAGTTTTCTAAAACTGATTTAATCTCAAGGAAGACTCCTTGGTGATGGCATTACCTTTGGGACAGAGATACTTTGTAGCTAACGTTGTTTATCCTCACCAGATATGATGACAGTGCTAGAATAGCCTCCCAAAGGGTATACTTGTATAGGAGATTTAACAGAATCCAGTGTCTCCTAGAATCTGAAGCAGTGTTTTCTAAGTAATTTTTTTATGTTATTTGTTTCACAAATGCCAAGGGTTTAGTTTAGTCTTAGTCCTTTGAATTTGTGCCTGTTTTGTCTAAAGATTGGCATCTGAGCTAAAAACTGTTGCCAATCTTCTTTTTTTTTTTTCTGGCTTTTTCTCCCCAAGTTCCCTCAGTACATAATTGTATATTTTAGTTGTGGGTCCTTCTAGTTGTGGCATGTGGGATGCCGCCTCAGCATGGCCTGACGAGCAGCGTCATGTCCGTACCCAGGATCTGAACCAGTGAAACCCTAGGCCACCAAAGTGGAGCACACAAACTTATCCACTCATCCACGGGGCTGGCCCCTGTGCCTATTTTGTATATGTTTTGAGTAGGAGTGAAAGTTTGGCATTTTGTGATTGGTATGATGTTGAAAATTGGATGCATATTTTGAATTTTTTGTCTCTTTAGTAACACATTAAAATACCATTTCTATTTTACAGACCACTTTTTGAAGGTGATAATGACTTCTGTGTATGTCTAAAGGAATCTTTTCCTAATTTGAAAACAAGAAAGTTAACAAGAGTAGAATGGGGAAAAATCAGGCGCCTTATGGGAAAACCACGGAGGTAAAAATCATGTTTTTCTTTAAAATAAAATCAATAAATTAGTTGGTAGTACCATTACTACATGGATTTTTTTCATCTTTAAAAGGACTAGCACCAAAACAACTTTTCAGAATAATTAATTATATGTTAAACCAACTTTAATGTAGGCACTTTTTATACTTATGCATCTTATAATTAAATGTATGATTTCATTTTTTTTTGGATCATAGGCTTTAAACATAATTTTTTATATTATCTATGCCCCACTTTGTCCGATTTATATTCAAGAATGCACTAAAAAGTATTTAATGAATTTAATAAGGTTAATGAGGTTTTATAAGTATTTAACAAAGTTTAATAAGTATTTAATAAGGTTACACATACATTATTATTATTTTTTGTAAAACTCTTGTTATCACCTCAAGAGCCTTCCCACAAGTGCATATTTTACTTTATATAAAAACAGAAATCAAGTGACTATCCAGTATGTTATTTTCTGAGAATTACTTTTCAGGTGGAATGACTTTGCCTATTCCAGTGTTATCATGCTTTCTAACACTTGTATTACTTTTGAGTGAAATTTTGAAGTATATTAGATCATTAGTTCTCATATTGCCTGTTTGCCTAGTTAAGCCTGTGCAAGACTTTTTCATTTTAAATGGTCGGAAAATTCAGGGAAGGCCTAGAAATATAAAGTGATTTGGACAAATAGAAATGGAATTTAGTTTTAACGATTTCTGTAGACAGTGATGAAATGCAAGGAGAACTTTTAATAGAGCTGGTAATATTTTATTTCATCCCTTGTATTGAAAGATGACCTTGCTGATGATGTTTTTAATATTCCCCTCATTTATAGGAACAGAATTGAAATGTGATATTTAGTGTGTTTCATACTGGTAATTCATGGTCTTTGATAGTGAGGCTATTTTGGGGCTTTTTGCCGTGACTTTACATGTTTGCTTAAATTGAGCTACACTATTTCTAATTATTGTCCATCAGAATGTGATGTTAGTCACTGTTTCTTGTTTTGTTATAATTCTGCAATTTAAGAGTGTCATTGTAGTATTTCTCTTGTTAATTTATCCTCTGTTATCTTAGCATATAACATTGCTTAATCTTATAGTCCTTTACTTCATCAAAGTTAATTAATGGTTGAAATGAAATCTTTATTTTTGACAAAAGTTTGTAGTTTTTCCTTTTTCTCGGGAAGTCAAGTACAGTACAAATTATTGGTACAATACACTTTTTGAAATATCCTAAAAAACAAAAAGATAAAATACCAGGAAGGAACTTAACAGGAAATACGCAAGATACAGATGAGAAAATGGGACGACATACATGATCTTGCATAAGAATAGTCAGCATCCTAAGTTAATCTGTAAATTGAAATCAGTCACAATAAAAAGATCGGTAGACTTTTTTTTTTTTTTTTTTTTTTTTACTAAATGAACTACTTCTGAAATTCACGTTTAAGAGAGGAGAAATCAAGCAAGAAGATCCAGGAAATTTCTGAAGAAGCAAAGTAATGAAAGGAAACTACATTTATGAGATATTAAAGTAGATTATAAAGTGACCATAATTAAAACAGTACCATAGTAGTACATAAATAGAAAGATGAATTAAAAAGATGAGAAAGTCCAGATAGGATCACAGACGTCTATAGGAATTTAATACATGATAACAGTGGTTGCATCTCAGGTACATGTGGGAGAATGAGGTTAGATTATTTATTTAATGGATATTGAGACCACTCTGTAGAAATGTAGAGAAAAATCAAGTTGGTTTCATACCTCACAGCTTACACTAGGAAAAATTTGAAAAGGATCAAAGATTTAAATGTTTTTAAAATGAAACCATAAAACTTCTAAAGGAACCTATAGGAGAGTTTTGCTTAATCTTGAATTGGAGAAATTCTTTCTAAAGGCCCTAAAGCTAGGAGCCATAATAGAAAATATCAATAAATTTGACTTCATACAAATAAGATTTTGCATTACCCCTCCCACGCAAAAAAAAAACCTTAAAGTTGAAAGACAATGACAGAAATATTTATAACTCTTATCGCACAGGGCTAATTCCCTAATATGTAAAGAATTCCTATGAATCAAGAAAAGTCAAATAACCCATAATAAAAATGATTAAAAATGGAATAGTACATAGGAAAGGAAAATAAATGGCTGTGTAAACATATTAAAAGAGTTCAGTCTTCCTCATAATGAGAAATGCAAAATCAAACTATGCTGAGATACTGTTTTAACTAGCAGGTTGACAAGGTTTATAAAGTTTTAATATGTTGGGTTGGCAGTGGTGTGGTGAAATAGTCACTCTTGCTGGTGAGATATTAAGTTAATATAATCTCTATGGAGGAAGATTTGGTAATATCTATCAAATTTACAAATTTCCATTTCCTTTGACCTAGTACTTCTGTGGATTTATATCACAGAAATACTTGTGCTTGGGTGAAATGACATGTACAAAGTTAATTATTGCAGTGTTATTTGTAGTAGCAAAAGATTGGCAAAAACCTAAATGTCCATAAATAGGAGAATGATTAAAGTGTGGTACCTGAATACAGTAGAAAACTCTTAAGCCATTTAACATAAAGCAAAATCAGAGGAAGTTGCTTATGTACTGATACAGAAGTGATTGCTAAGATCTATTAAGAAAAGAAAGCAAAATACACAAGAGAGCATAATGTAGCTATTTGAGAAAAATAGGAAGGGTACGTAAGCATTTTTTGCTTGTGTATGCCTAAAGTATCAATGAAGGACATGGGATAAGAAACTTATAATCATGGTCCTCTGGGAGGTAAACTAGGAAACTGAGGGACACAGGTATTATAGTTTTCAGTCCCTTTTGGACCTTTTAAATTAGAAGCCATGTGAATGTATTAACTATTAAAAAATAGCATTTGGAGAAAATTTGATTGCTGAAAGTGTATATTATATCCAGAATGTATAAAGAACTCTGAAAATTCAGTAATAAGAATCAAACAGTCCAATTAACAAATTGGCAAAAGATTTGAATAGATGATTCACCAGTGATAGAAGGATGTCACATAAGCATTTAAGAAGATATTCAACATAATTAGTCATTAGGAAAGTGCACATTAAAACCACAATGTCTAAAGTTTACAAGACTAAGCATACCAAGTGTTGATGAGGCTATGGGGAAACTTGAACTTGTCTGCTGCTGATGGAAATATAAAATGGTACAACCACCTTGGAAAACTGTTTAGCAGTTTCTTTTTTTTAAAAGACTTAATTTTTTTAGAACAGTTTTAGGTTCACAACAAATTTAAGAGGAAGGTACGGAGATTTCCCGTATACCCTCTGCCCCCACACATGCATAGCCTTCCCATTATGAATATCTTCCACCAGAGTGGTGTATTTGTGACAACTGAGGAACCTGCATCAACACATCATAATCACCCAAAGTCCATAGTTTCCATTAGGGTTCACTCTTGGTGTTGTACATTCCATGAGTTTTGACAAATGTATAGTGACATACATCCACCACTGTAATACCATACAGAGTATTTTCGCCACTCTAAAAATCCTCTGTGCTCCACCTATTCATCCCTCTCCCCACCCCTCGAACTCCTGGCAACCACTGATCTTTTTATTGTCTCCATAATTTTGCATTTTCCAGAATGTCATATAGTTGGAATCATACAGAACGCAGCCTTTTCAGATTGGCTATTTTCACTTAGTTATATGCATTAAAGTTTCCTCCATGTCTTCTCATATCTTGATAACTCATTCCTTTTCGTGCTAATATTCCCTTCTCTAGATGTACTACAGTTTATTTATCCATTCACCTACTGCAGGACATCTCAGTTGATTCCAAGTTTTAGCAATTATGAATACAGCTGCTATAAACTTCCAAGTGCGGGTTTTTGTGTGGACATAAGTTTTCACCTCATTTGGGTAAATACCAAGGAGTGTGGTTCCTGAATTATATGGTAAGAGTATGTTTAGTTTTGTAAGAAACCACCAAATTCTTCCAAAGTCTTCCAAAGTGGCTGTACCATTTTTTATCCCCATCAGCAGTGTACAAGAGTTCAAGTGTCCCCACAACCTCACGATTGTTACTTAATTTGCATTTCCCTGATGATATGTGATGTGGAGCATGTTTTCATATGCTTATTTGCCATCTGTATATCTCCTTTGGTAATATTTGGATTCTTTGTTTCTTAAAAGGTTAAACATACACTGACCGTATGACTCATCCATTCCACTCCTGGGTATTTAGTCAAGAGAAATTAAAGCATATGTTTATAGAAAAACTTATACACAAATGTTCATATCAGCGTTGTTGTAGCAGCCAAAAGTATATGTCCACCAACAGATGAATAGGTAAACAAATTGTAACACATCTACAGAATAGGATACTGTTCTCCAGTAAAAAGGAATGAACCATTGATACGTGCAGCAACATGGATGAATCTTAGAATAATTATGCTGAATTAGTACGTACTAGATGATTCCATTTACATAAAATTTTAGAAGATAGAAACTATAACAACAGAAATAACTTAATGATTACTTGAAAAGTGAGAGTATTGAAGGGGGAAGAATACAAAGGAGGGATAATAAAGTGGCACAAGGGAACTTTGGGGGATGATTTATGTCTTCATGTGTTTATTATGTGGTGTTGGTTTTACAGGTATTTATGTTTGATGCCATGAAAACTATGTTTAAATACCTTTGGTTCATCCTAGAATTTGAAAATAGAAGACACGCCCTAAAGATGAGAGTAGATTCAGTATTCATACTTCAAGGCAGGAATTATGATTAAAAGTTTACACAGTGGCAAATCTCATCTTTAATTCCTCTATTGGTGCGCTCACTGGGTCACAGGAAAAATACCATGTTCTTCTGAATATTGAAGTTGAACTTTGTCCTTAAAAGGAGACCTGGGATCCAAATGCAATTTTGACAAAGAATGGTGAACATATCCTCCTACTTTGTAGGAAGGAATAATCTAGACTTGCTTATATATCTTTGAGTCTTGCAAGGTCCTATTTTAAAAAGATATAAAGGTAATTTGCTTTGAAGAGAAACAATTATTATTTCTAAGAATCCATTTTTAAATACAGTACCCTAAAGAATGAAAGGGAAAAAGAGAACAGTGATATGGATGGTCTGATTTGAATTTTTTATACAGTATAGTTATCAGTTTATATGATTTTTATAATTTATTCTAGATGTTCTTCTGCATTTTTTGAGGAAGAGAGATCAGCGTTAAAACAGAAACGGCAGAAAATAAGGCTCTTACAACAAAGGAAAGTTGCAGATGTTTCGCAATTCAAAGATCTCCCAGATGAAATTCCTTTGCCTCTGGTTATTGGAACCAAAGTTACAGGTAAGTGAAGATAAGCTGATTACTATTTTGACTTGTAATTTTTCATCCAGAAAACCGCTATTAGAGAAATGGCGTTTAAATTTAGAAAGCTTAAACTATAACTCTACAGTAATATATGTAGAGGTTACTTTTTCTTCATATGTGAAGTCTGTCTTTACAGTAATTGGAAGGAAGTATACTGGTTCAAAGCAACGTCTACTACAATGTAAACTAAAGCAAACTGCCACAAAGACGAGACTTAAAATTCCCTGGAGTAAATATAGCTATGTATTGTTTAAATCTTTAAAATTTTAAATTATTCTGTCTTGATTCCACATTATTTATTTTCCTTTCTAACCAGTCTTATCTAGTTAGTTCACAACCACCAATGTTCTTGTCATCTTTGGGTCTAGAAATAGTCCATTTCTAATTACTGAATAAAACTTAATTATTCAGTACGTAGTTGGCTCAAAACTTTGTAAGGGTGTAAATCCTGTCAGTTTGTAGATTTGAGTGTTCACTTCTGTTATAATGTGGAGGGAAAGTGCCACCCAAACCTCAGGTTTAAGTTAATCCTTAATAATTTGGTGAATTAAAATTACAATTTATGTAATGCAAGAAATAGAAAGTTGTTAGGTGGGTAGATAGGGTAGTAATTGTACTGAAAGGGTTTGAAAAAATGACTTGATTAATTGAGGAATATTTTCTGGAGGAAAGGGAGCTTTGAGTTACATACTTATATCATTTTTTTGGGGTTATGTTAAGTGGTACATGTTTCCATTATATTGTAAAAATGAGTAATTAAGAGGAAAGGTAGATAATAGGAAAGAGATTATGTCGTGCATATGGAATGTAGACCTATGCATTTAGTCCTAACTTACCATGTACAGAAGTTACAGATGATATGGTCTCTCTATGAACAAAACTAGTCTGAGAATGGGAGTGGAGATGGAGTGAGGGAGAGATAACATTCTTGAAAAGATAAATTAGTTCTAAAAGCCCCATATAAATAAGTACAAAGTCTATAGTGTAACTACTAATCAGAGAAATGCTGGCATGAATAGAGTGACTCACAGACTCAGATAGGAAATCCTTAGAACCTTTAGTGGTTCCACATGAACTTTAGGATTGTTTTCCTGTTTCTGTAAAAAATGCCACTGGAATTTCATAGGGATTACACTGAATCTATAGATGACTTGGGGTAGTATGGACATTTTAACAATATGAAGTATTCCAATCCAGGAACATGGAACAGCTTTCCATTTATTTGTATTTTCTTCAATTTCTCTCATCAATGTCTTATAGATTTCAGTGTACAGATCTTTCACCTCCTTTGTTAAATTTATTCCTAAGCATTTTATTGTTTTTGATGTCATCGTGAATGGGACCATTCTCTTATTTTGTCAGATATTTCATCATTAGCGTATAAAAACGCAACTGATTATTGTATGTTGATTTTGTATCCTGTAATTTTACTGAATTCGTTTATTAGTTCTAACAGTTTCTGACAGATGTTTTTAGGGTTTTCTACATATACGATCACGTCATCTGCATACAGAGACAATTTTACTTCTTCCCTTTTGATGTGGATGCCTTTTATTTCTTTTTCTTGCCCGATTGCTCTGGCTAGGCTTCCAGTACTATGTTGGTGAGAGTGGTCACCCTTGTCCTGTTCCTAATCTTAGAGGAAAAGCTTTCAACTTTTCCCTGTTGAGTATGATGTTAGCTGTGGGCTTGTTCTTTAGCTTACCAAGGTGAAAATTTAAACCTTTGAAAAATACATAAGCATTTTTTTCTGATGTAAGTATTTAAAACTGCAAATTTCCCTCTATGTACTGCTTTAGCTGCACCCCACAAATTTTTATATGTCATATGTTTATTACCTTTCAATTAGAAATAGTTTCTAGGGGTTGGCCTGGTGGCGCAGCAGTTGAGTTTACATGTTCCACTTCTCGGCAGCCCGGGGTTCACCAGTTTGGATCCCGGGTGCAGACATGGCACCGCTTGGCAAAAACTAAGACAACTAAAGGAAGAAATATACAAATCAACAATCAGAGTTGTAGATTTTAGCAACTCTCTACAAGTAATTGAGAACAGGGGAAAAAGTCAATACAGAAAAGAATCCGAACAACACTACCAATCATGATGATCTAATTGATATTTTTAGAACACTATACCCCAAAACTGCAGAATACATATTCTGTGCACACGCGCTTACTTTGTTTATCAAGACAGACCATATGCTGGCCCATTAACAAATGTCAATAAGTCTTAAAAGAATGAGATCATACACACAATTTCTTCTAGCACAACAGAATTTAATTAGAATTTGAAGCTGAGAGAGCTCTGAAAACACGCAAATATTTGGGAATTAAGCATCATACTTCTAAATAACTTTTAAGTAAAAGGAGAATTCTCAAGGGAAAATAGAAACTACCACACCTATCAGAATGGTCAAAATCTGGAACACTGACAACATCAAATGTTGATGAGAATGTGGAGCAACAGGAACTCTTATTCATTTCTGGTGGGAATGCAAAATGGTACAGCCAGTTTGGGAGACAGTTTGGCAGTTTTTTACCAAACTAAACGTGTTCTTACCATACAGTCCAGGAATCATACTCCTTGGTATTTATCCAAATGAATTGAAAACTTATTTCTACACAAAAACCTGTACATGGATGCTTATTGCAGTTTTATTCATAAATGCCAAAACTTGGAAGCAACCACTATGTCCTTCAGTAGGTGAATGGATAAACAAACTGGTATATCCAGACAATGGAATATTATTCAGTGCTAAAATAAAATGAGTTATCAAGCTGTGAAAAGACTTGGAGGAACCTGAAGTGCATGTTACCAAGTGAATGAAGCCAATCTGAAAAGGTTACATACTGAATGATTCCAACTATATGACATTCTCGAAAAGGCAAAACTGTGGAGACAATAAAAAAGATCACTTCTTACCAGCCGTTGAGGAGGAGGAGGATGGAGCACAGAGGTTTTAGGGCAGTGAAACTATTCTGAATGATACTGTAATGGTACATACCATTATACCTTTGTCAAAACTCATAGAATGTGTAACACCAAGAGTGAACCCTAGTGTAAACTATAGACTTTGGGTGATAATTATGTGTCAATGTAGGTTCATCAGCTGTTACAAATGTACCACTCTGGTGTGGGATGTTGATAGTGGGAGAGCCTGTGTGTGTATCATGGGGGAGGAGCTATATGGGTTGATGATGGTAGGGGAGGCTCTTAGGAAGAGGAGAGTAGGGCATGTGTGGGAACTCTGTACTTTCCAGTAAATTTTGCTATGTACCTAAAATTGCTGTAAAAAAGAAAGTCTATTTTTAAAAATCCACTAATGTAATTCACCATATTTAGTAGCATATAGGGCAAAAAAATCACATGGTCCTATCAGTAGAAAAGCAAAAATCATTTGACAGTAATAATGCCCACTCATGATAAAACTCAACAAACTAAAAATAGGAGGGAACTTCCTCAACCTGACAAAGTTCATATATGAAAAAACCTTTGTACAGCTACATACTTAATGATGGAATTTTGAATGCTTTGCCTCTAAGATGAGAAACAATGCAAGGACACACTCACCCTTTGTATTCAACATTCTGCTAGAGTGTAAAAGACAAGAAAAAGAAATGAAAGTCAGAAAGATTGGAAGAAGTAAAACTGTCTCTTTTCACAGATGACACGATCACCTGCAGAAAGCCCTAAGGAATCTACAAATCAACTACTAGAATCAATAAATGAATTTTTTTTGCAAGGTCTTCGGATATAAAGTCAACATGAAAATTAGCTCTATTTCTATATAATATAAGGAAACAACTGGAAAATGACATTTAAAAAAATGATTCTGTTGATAATAATGTAAAAAGCCTAAATAATTGGAGAGAGAAAGCAGGTTCATGGATTGGAAAACTTGGTATTATTAAAAATGTTAGTTCTGCCAAGATTGAGCAGTATAGGTAAACAGTCCAAATCACAGCAGGCATTGTTTTTTAATTGAAATTTACATGCTTATTATAATGTTTATATGGAGATGAGAAGCCTAATCCAGAAATAAACCCCAGACATACGTGCAGTTGATTTCCTAAAGGCACCAAAGCATTTCAATGGAAAGGAAGGGCATTTCGATAAATAATCATTGAACAACCAGATATCCATATGGAAATAAGATGAACCTTGACCCTTCCTCATACTAACTAAAAAACTTAATCTAAGATTGACCAAAGGGCTGAACATAAAGGCTAAAATTATAAAGTTTCTATGAGTAAATACAGGAGAATATCTTTGTGATCTGTAAGTAGGCGGAGATTTCTTGGATCTGTCAAAGAAAATAATTATCAAAAAAGGAAAACAGGGACCAGCCCGGTGGTGCAGAGGGTAAGTTCACATGCTCTGCTTTGGCAGCCTGGGGTTCACCGGTTTGGATCCCAGGTGCAGACCTACCCACCACTGCTCAAGCCATGCTGTGGCAGGCGTCCCACATATAAAGTAGAGGAGGATGGGCACGGATGTTAGCTCAGGGCCAATGTTCCTCAGCAAAAAGAGGAGGCTTGGCAGTGGATGTTAGCTCAAGGCTTAATCTTCCTCAAAAAAAAAGGATGATTTTTAGGTTTAACTTAAAAATAACTTCTCACTAAAAGCCACCATTCAGAAAATAAATAGGCAAGCCATATACTATGGGAAAATATTTCCATAACATACCTGAGAAAGGACATATCTAGAAAATAAAAAGAACTATAAGTTAGTTGGGGCCGGCCCAGTGGCCTAGTGGTTAAGTTCATGTGCTCCGCTTCAGCGGCCCAGGGTTTCACTGGTTCAAATCCTGGGTGTGGACATGGCACCGCTCTTCAAGCCATGCTGAGGTGGCATCCCACATGCCACAACTAGAAGGACCCACAACTGAAAATACACAACTATGTACCAGGCGGTTTGGGGGAGAAAAAGGAAAAATAAAATCTTTAAAAAAAAAAAAGAAGAACTATAAGTTAGTAATAAAAAGATAATGCAACTAAAAAAACCCCAAACACTTGAATAGACACTTCCCAAAGGAAGAAATATGAATGGCTAATGAACACATGAAGAAGTACTCAACATCATTAGTTATCAGGGAAATGCGAATTAAAAGCATAATGAAATACTGCTACACACACGGCAAAATAGCTAAAATTGAAACAACTGATAATATAGCTACCATAATTCCTGTACACTGTTAGTAGGATTATAAAATGGTATACCACTTTGGGGAATAGCATAGCAGTTTTCTAGAAAGTTAAACATATGCCTGCCCTGTGATCCAGCAGTTCTGCTCCAAGGTATTTACCTAAGAGAAGTAAAAACAGCTGTCCACAGAAGGATATGTGCAGGAGTGTTCATAGCATCTTTGTTGATAACTCTATAACCAAAACTCAGAATCAGCCCAACGACAGGAGAGTGGATAAACATAACGTGATATTTTCTTACAATGGAATACAAATAAGGAATTAAAAGGACATAACTATTGACATATAGATTAACTTCAGACAATATGCTGAGCAAAAGAAGCTGAAAACTAAAGACTGCATATTGCATGGTTCCATTTATATGAAGTTGTAGAACGGGCAAAATTAATTTATGGTGGAAAAATATCAGAAAAGTGGTTGCTTCTGAAGAAAGGATTGACTGGGAAGGGGAATTTCCTGGATGATAGGAATATTCTGTGACTTGATAAAGGTGTGTTTTACATGGATGTATTCATTTCTCAAAACTTAGAATTACACTTAATGTTTCATTTTACTGTATGTAAATTTTACCTAGAAAGAAAAAGTACTAGTAACAAACAGAATTGTACATTCCTTACTGGGAAAAAATTTTTAGTAAACAGGGAGTAGTAGACAGATTCTTCCTCAAAAAGAAAAACAAAAGGCATTTAGAAAGTAATTATAGGGGCCGGCCCAGTGGCCCAGTGGTTGAGTTCTCGTGCTCCGCTACGGCAGCCCAGGGTTTCGCCGATTCGGATCTTGGGCGCGGACCTAGCACCGCTCATCAGGCCATGCTGCAGCAGCATCCCACATGCTACAACTAGAAAGGACCCACAACTAAAATATACAACTATGTACTGTGGGGCTTTGGAGAGAAGAAGGAAAAATAAAATCTTGAAAAGGTAACTATATTAGGGATTTTGCAGTAGGAGCAAAGAAGGCAGGTAAAAAGTAACTAAATGATTCTTAGGTACAGAGTAAAGAGCACAGAAGTTTTGACAAACACCAAAATGATGGAAAATTTGAATAGTGGAGAAGTTTTGGGGAAACGTTTAGATATGATACTTTGGCCACGTTATACAGGAAGATGTTCATCGGGTGCCTGTTACTCTGAATAGTTCTAGAACTCTGTGTAGTCAGAGAAGTCAGAGTCTAACAAGGAATTTTAAAATCATTGGTTTGTTAAGAAATTGTAAGAATCTGAACTGTCCTAAAAGTAATGTAGGTTATCTGAGTTAAGGGAGTAAAGGGAAAAGAAATCATCGAGAGACATGAAAGATGCCACTCATCTCAGCCAGGACTACACCTTGAGCTTCCAAAGTTTCAGCTTTTTCTTATTCTTTCCTGATTGAGTTCACCACTTTTTTTTTTTTTTTAAAGATTGACACCTAGGCTAACAGCTGTTGCCAAATTTTTTTTTCCTGCTTTATTTCCCAAACCTCCCCCCCCCCCCCACCCCCGGACATAGTTGTATATCTTAGTTGCAGGTCCTTGTAGTTGTGGGATGTGGGACGCTGCCTCAACATGGCCTGACAAGCGGTGCCATGTCCGCGCCCAGGATCCGAACCCTGGGCCACCTCAGTGGAGCGCGCGAACTTAACCACTCGGTCACGGAGCCGGCCCCTGAGTTCACCGCTTTTAACTAGCACAGTCACGGGTTTTTACCCACTGTCCACATCAAGTTTGCCCCCTCTGGCAGTGAGACTGCTGGTGTTCATGACCAGCCATACACTAGAAAAACCATTCTCACCAACCAAGTTGGTGGTGATGGTGGGGATGTGAATAGCCTCATGAAAAAGGCCACTGACTTCATCTGTCCTTACCTGCAGCTCTCGCAGCTTTTCAACAGTAAACATTTCTTAATTGTTTTCTGCATTTGGTCCATTTCCGATACCATGAATGGTTGTCTTTGACAGTCTTGCACAGGTTTATATTTATCTTTTGCAGAGAAGAATCACCAACCTCTTCATGCTGCCATAACTGGAAGTCCTATTCTGTATATATGTTTGTTTACTCAACTTTATTTATTATTCTTACCTCATATATGCCTGTTTAATTTTCCCATAATTCATCTGGCAAAGACTGAGAATAATACGTTAGGTTCTACAATTGTGGTTTTATCAATTAATCCTTTTAAACAGTTTTGCATTGAATATTTGTGTTCTATTAAAATGATAGTGTGTATTGTATGGTTTTTTCCTGCTTTTTCTCCCAAAAGCTCCCCAGCACATAGTTGTATATTTTTTTAGTTGTGAGTCCTTCTAGTTGCAGCATGTGGGACGCCACCTCAGCATGGCCTGATGAGCCACCCAGGATCCAAACTGGTGAAACTCTGGGCCGCTGAAGCAGAGCGCACGAACTTAAACCACTCAGCCATGGGGCTGGCCCATGTACTTTTTTCTGTATAAAATGTGTCACTTTGCCTAGTTTAATGCCTTAGGTGCTACTGTTCTTATATTTTTCACTCACGCTGGATGTTTGCTTGGATTTTCCTGGTTTTATTTATTTATTTAATTATTTTTTATTTTTTCTCCCCTCTGCTCCATGTGCATATTTCCTGGTTTTATTTCAGACTGAATTTTAATAATGGTGACACAAAAATTCATCTATGTGAGAGGTCCCCAAGACCACCCTAGGTTTGGTGATTCACTAGAAAGGCTGAGAGAACTCAGCACATAATTGGACTCACAGCCATGGCTTATTACAGAGAAGGATACAAAGCAAAATTAGTAAAAGGAAGAGTACATGGGGCCGAAGTCCAGATGAAACCAGATGCAAGCTTCCAAGAGTCCCTCCCTATAGTGTCACTCAAGACTTGCTCAATTCCTCCAACAACAAGTTGGAACAACACTTGTGAAATGTTGTCTACCAGAGAAACTCATTAGACTCAGTGCCCAAGGTTTTCATAGGGGCTGTCACATACGCACTTTCTGCCGAGTACATACAGGCATTGGAAAGCAGGTCTCCAACATAAACCGCATTGTTCGTACAAACAGTGTTGGCACTGTAAACCACATTTATTAGTATGGGAACACTCTCAAAATTCAAGTTCTCAGATGCCGACCTTGCAGGCAGGCCTTTCTGAGGATAGCAGTCTCAGACCTAGTGTATTAGTTCCTGTCTGCACTGCACCCTTGTCTTTTTTTTTTTCAGTTGAACTACTCCTAGTGTTTTGTTCATGATTATAATGACCAGAGTTCTTCTGTTGACTTTTAAAAATATTTTCCCCTTGGTTTGGTAGATATATGATTTCATTCATATATCAAATTAGGGATCACATTTATAGTTTTGTGGTTTTTTCAAAAAAATTTTTTGTCGTAACGACACCTAACAGAATTCGAAAAAGAAGAACAAGCAAAGCCCAAAGTCAGTGGAAGGAGGGAAATAATAAAAATTACAGCAGAAATAAACAATATTGAAACAAAAAAGACAGTAGAAAGGATCAATGAAACAAGGAGTTGGTTCTTCGAAAAAATTAACAAAACAACAAACCCTTAGCCAGACACACTAAGAAAAAAAGAGAGAAGTCTCAAATAAATAAAATTAGAAATGAGAGAGGAGAAATCACAATGTATGCCAAAGAAATACAAGGGATCATAAGAGGATACTATGAAAAACTATATGCCAACAAATTGAACAAACTAGAAGAAATGGACAAATTCCTAGACTCTTACAACCTCCCCAAACTGAATCAGGAAGAAATAGAGACTCTGAATAGACCAATCACAAGTAAAGAAATAGAAACAATAATCAAAAACCTCCCCAAAAAATAAGAGTCCAGGACCAGATGGCTTCTCTGGAGAATTCTACCAAACATTCAAAGAAGATTTAATACCTATCCTTCTCAAACTATTCCAGAAAATTGAGAAAGATGGAGCACTTCCTAACACATTCTGTGAAGCCAGCATCACCCTGATCCCCAAACCTGACAAGGACAACACAAAGAAGGAAAACTACAGGCCAATATCACTGATGAACATAGATGCAAAAATCCTCAACAAACTTCTGGCAAACAGAATACAGCAATACATCAAAAAGATTATACACCATGATCAAGTGGGATTTATACCAGGGACACAGGGATGGTTCAGCATCCGCAAGTCAATCAACGTGATACACTACATTAACAAAATGAGAAACAAAAACCACATGATCATCTCAATAGATGCAGAGAAAGCATTCGACAAGATCCAACAGCCATTTATGATAAAAACCCTCAATAAAATGGGTATAGAAGGAAAGTACCTCAACATAGTAAAGGCCATGTATGACAGACCCACAGCCAACATCATACTCAACGGACAAAAACTGAAAGCCATCCCTCTGAGAACAGGAACAAGACAAGGGTGCCCACTGTCACCACTCATATTCAACATAGTACTGGAGGTGTTGGTCAGAGCAATTCGGCAGGAAAAAGAAATAAAAGGAATCCAAATAGGCAACGAAGAAGTAAAACTCTTGCTGTTTGCAGACGACATGATCTTATATATAGAAAACCCCAAAGAATCCATAGGAAAACTATTAGAAACAATCAACAGCTACAGCAAAGTTGCAGGGTATAAAATCAACATATATAAATCAGTAGCATTTTTATACGCTAACAATGAACTAACAGAAAAAGAACTCAAGAACTCAATCCTATTCACAATCGCAACAAAAAGAATAAAATACCTTGGGATAAATTTAACCAAAGAAGTGAAAGATCTATACAACGAAAACTACAAGACTTTCTTGAAAGAAATTGATGACGACATAAAGAGATGGAAAGACATTCCATGCACATGGACTGGAAGAGTAAACATAGTTAAAATGTCCATGCTACCTAAAGCAATCTGCAGATTCAACGCTATCCCAATCAGAATCCCAATGATACTCTTTACAGAAATTGAACAAAGAATCCTAAAATTCATATGGGGCAACAAAAGACCCCAAATTGCTAAAGCAATCCTGAGAAAGAAGAACACAGCTGGAGGCATCACAATCCCTGACTTCAAAACATACTACAAAGCTACAGTAATCAAAACAGCATGGTACTGGTACAAAAACAGGCACACAGATCAATGGAACAGAATTGAAAGACCGGAAATAAAACCACACATCTATGGACAGCTAATCTTCGACAAAGGAGCTAAGAACATACAGTGGAGAAAGGAGAGCCTCTTCAACAAATGGTGTTGGGAAAACTGGACAACCACATGTAAAAGAATGAAAATTGACCATTCTTTTTCACCATTCACCAAAATAAACTCAAAATGGATCACAGACCTAAAGATTAGGCCTGAAACAATAAGTCTTCTAGAAGAGAATATAGGCAGTACACTCTTTGACATCAGTTTCAAAAGAATCTTTTCGGACACCATAACTCCTCAGATGAGGGAAACAATAGAAAGAATAAACAAATGGGACTTCATCAGACTAAAGAGCTTCTTCAAGGCAAGGGAAAACAGGATTAAAACAAAAAAACAGCCCACTAATTGGGAAAAATATTTACAAGTTATTTATCTGACAAAGGGTTAATCTCCATAATATATAAAGAACTCACACAGCTCAACAACAAAAAATCAAACAACCCAATCAAAAAATGGGCCGGGGACATGAACAGACGTTTCTCCAGAGAAGATATAAGGATGGCCAATAGACACATGAAAAGATGCTCATCATCACTAATCATCAGGGAAATGCAAATCAAAACTACACTAAGATATCATCTTACACCTGTTAGAATGACAGAAATATCCAAAACCAAGAGTGGCAAATGTTGGAGAGGTTGTGGAGAAAAAGGAACTCTCATACACTGTTGGTGGGAATGCAAACTGGTGCAACCACTATGGAAAATAGGATGGAGATTTCTCAAAAAGTTAAAAATAGAAATACCTTATGACCCAGCCATCCCACTACTGGGTATCTATCCTAAGAACCTGAAATCAGCAATTCCAAAAGTCCCATGCACCCCTATGTTCATCGCAGCATTATTTACAATAGCCAAGACGTGGAACCAACCTAAGTGCCCAGCAACTGATGATTGGATAAAGATATGGTATATATATACAATGGAATACTACTCAGCCATAAAAAAGGACAAAATCGTCCCATTCACATCAACATGGATGGACCTTGAGGGTATTATGTTGAGTGAAATAAGCCAGATAGAGAAGGACAATCTCTGTATGACTCCACTCATAGGTGGAAGTTAACATATAGACAAAGAGAACTGATTGGTGGTTACCAGGGGAGAGGAGCTTGGGGGGAGGGCACAGAGGGTGAAGTGGTGTACCTACAACATGACTAACAATAATGTGCAACTGAAATTTCACAAGATTGTAAACTATCATAATCTTAATAAAATAAATAAATGAATAAATAAAAAGAATACAATCACATTTACAATCACAACAAAAAGTATAAAATATCTAGGAATAAATTTAGCCAAGGAGGTGAAAAACCCATACAATGGAAACTGTAAGACATTATTGAAAGAAATTGATGATGACATAAAGAGATGGAAAGATATTCCATGCACATGGATTGAAAGAATAAACAGAGTTAAAATGTCCATACTACCTAAAGCAATCTACAGATTCAATGCAATCCCAATCAGAATCCCAATGACATTCTTCACAGAAACAGAATAAAGAATCCTAAAATTCATATGTGGCAACACAAGACCCCAAATAGTTAAAGCAATCCTGAGAAAAAAGAACAAAGCTGGAGGCATCACAATCCCTGACTTCAAAATATACTGTAAAGCTTTAGTAATCAAAACAGCATGGTACTGGTGCAAAAACAGGCCCACAGATCAATGGAACAGAATTGAAAGACCGGAAATAAAACCACACATCTATGGACAGCTAATCTTCTACAAAGGAGCTAAGAACATGCAGTGGAGAAAGGAGAGCCTCTTCAATAAATGGTGTTGGGAAAACTGGACAGCCACATGCGAAAGAATGATAGTAGACCATTATCTTTCACCATACACAAAAATTAGCTCAAAATTGATCAAAGACTTGAAGGTAAGTTGTGAAACCATAAAATTCCTAGATGAAAATATAGGCAGTACGCTCTTTGACATCAGTCTTAGAAGGATCTTTTCTAATACCATGTGTACTCGGGCAAGGGAAACAAAAGAAAAAAATAGACAAGTGGGACTTCATCAGACTAAAGAGCTTCTACGAGGCAAAGGAAACCATGAAGAAAACAGATAGACAACCCACCAACTGGGAGAAAATATTTACAAAACCGATATCCAACAAGGGGTTAATCTCCAAAATATATAAAGAATTCACACAATTCAGCAACAAAAAAACAACCAACCTGATCAAAAAATGGGCAGAGGATATGAATAGACATTTTCCCAAAGAAGATATACAGATGGCCAGTAGGCACATGAAAAGATGCTCAACATCACTAATCACCAGGGAAATGCAAATCAAAACTACATTGAGATATCACCTTACACCCGTTAGAATGACTATAATTACCAAGACAAAATATAACAACTGTTGGAGAGGATGTGGAGAAAAGGGAACCCTCATACACTGCTGGTGGGAATGCAAACTGGTGCAGCCACTATGGAAAACAGTATGGAGATTTCTTAAAAACTTAAAAATGGAAATACCATATGACCCAGCTATCCCACTACTGGGTATTTATCCAAAGAACTCAACAATTCAAAGAGACTTATGCACCCCTATGCTCATTGCAGCATTATTCACTATAGCCAAGAAGTGAAAGCAACCCAAGTGTCTATTGCCTGATGATTGGATAAAGAAGATGTGGTGGATATATACAATGGAATACTATTCAGTCATAAAAAAAGACAAAATTGCTCCATTAGCCACAACGTGGATGGACCTTGAGTGTATTATGTTAAGCGAAATAAGCCAGACAAAGACAAACACCATATGATTTCACTCCTATGGAAGATAAACTAATACATGGACAAAGAGAACAGTTTAGTGGTTAACAGAAGGGAAGGGGGTTGGGAGGATGGGCATAAGGAGTAAAGGGACACATTTATATGGTGACTGATAAATAATAGTATACAACTGAAATTTCACAATGTTATAAACTATCCTGACCTCAATAAAATAAAAAAACCTGTCAGCTCCTACAAAAAAAAATTTTTTTTGTCCTGTCTCTAAACTTAAAGTGCATGCTTTTTTTGAAACTAGAGTAGACAACAATACTGTACTTTCTACATTTTAAATTAGATACTGGGAGCAGTTTTGTAGTTGACAATTCTTTGTATCTCCCAAACATCATAATGCCTTTTTGTTTCTTTTCTCAGCACGATTACGTGGTGTTCATGACGGTCTGTTCACTGGACAAATAGATGCTGTAGACACTCTTAATGCTACTTATAGAGTAACTTTTGATAGGGCAGGGCTTGGAACTCATACCATCCCTGACTATGAAGTTCTTGTAAGTATTATTTCATAATACATATGTGTTTTATGCTTATTAAATATGTTTTGTAGAGTTTTCTTAGAGTTTGTATTTTATGACACTTGAGATTTCAGGTTACAGAGGAAGAGATCCTTAGGGGTTCCCAGCCTTGCCTACTAGACCCCTGGAGCAGAACTATACTTGAGTCTTCCACGTTTTCCAGAAGCTGGCTTCCCTCTATTGTACCTTACCCTCAGAGCACTGAGTATGACAGAAACTGATCACTCCTAACTAAATAATCTTGTGGAGTGAGCTACACAGCAGTTTCATTCCAGCTGTTTGTGTAGTTCCCTTGCAAGTATGAAGAGACTTTTCATACTTTTAAAAGTATGAAGTAACATAACATCTTGCACTTCAAAATATTTGTTTCCATATCTTCTATGCTATCCTCAGAGTTCTGCAGAGTGGATGTTAATGATCCCCAGTTTTTGCATGCTGAGACTGAGACACAAGTACATTAAGTAAATTAGTCAAGGCTCTCGAGCTGGTTTCCTGCCAGGCTGAGACTAGAATCCACATCTTTTGAATTTCTGATACAGTCCATTAAACTACTGGACCATCATTTCATGATCATGCTTGGTTTAGCAATGTCATGGAAATACACCTTTCTAATAAGTTAAAATAATTTTAGGAACTAATATAACTCTCTAGTAAAGTTTTTAAAAAGTGAATAATGAGCCTTTTTTTGTTGTTTAAAGACTGGCCCTGAGCTAACATCTGTTGCCAATCTTTTTTTTTTATTCTTCTCCCCAAAATCCCCCTAGTACATAGTTATATATTCTAGTTGTAGGTCCTTCTAGTTCTGCTATGTGGGATGCCGCCTCAGCATGGCTTGATGAGCCGGGCTAGGTTCACGCCCGGGATCCGAACTGGCGAAACCCTGGCTGCTGAAGTCGAGCACGTGAACTTAACCACTTGGCCACCGGGCTGGCCCCAGTAATGAACTTTTTATAACAAAATTATTTGCCTCTAAGCATCATGAAGATTAAATTGTTCACCTTTAGCCACCCTTTACTCATTTCTTTGTTATAAGCTTGATTTTTAAGGATTATGAACTTACAATTAAAAATTAAAATTTCTTTATCTCTTTAGTGTAAAAATAGGAGAATCTTCCTTTTCTGATCTGTTTAAAAACTATGACTCTCTGTTTATTGTGAGGGTTTCCTTATCAAACATACTTTTTAGAGGGGAGAAAGAAAATTTGGACTAAATATAGAGCAAAGTCCACCAACCTTAAGTTTTTTCATTAAAGGATGAAATCTTTAAACCTTTCCTTTCAAAAAAGGAAAGTTGCTTTTCTGTTTCATTAATATAATTTCTTTTATGAGATCACCCAAATATTTCTCCCTGGCCAGATAAGAGTTGACTTGAATTAAAGTGACTATATTTGGATAGTCTTTAACACACAGACAACCAAAGATGGCCATAGAACACTTTAATATTAATCTTTGATTCTCTGATTTGATCCTTGGTTCTTTTTCTTTTCTTAATTCTTCTGTTTTGTGGGTTCATTCTTTTGCTAGGAAAGTAGTATTTTCACGCCATGACTTAAATTCTAGCCCTTTGATCTTTGTAGGATAATATATACTATGATAAAGCATATCATATGAGCTAGTGTATATATATCTCAAGCTGAAAAATAATATTTATAAAGCTAAAATGATTGGTAAAGTTCCTCAAGTCTTGTGGACTATTCTCTTTTCCCAAAGAGTAATGAGCCTCATGAGACAATGCCAATTGCTGCCTTTGGACAAAAACAGCGGCCTTCTCGTTTCTTTATGACTCCACCACGGTTGCATTATACTCCTCCTCTCCAGTCGCCCATTACAGTGAGTAATACTTTCTTCATGTCATCAGTGATTTAAATGATTATTATGGATGTGAACTCTGTTCTTGTGAAATAGACATCTGTTACAGCAACTTTATGAAGTACCCACATTATTTTGAGTTGTCAGATACTAAATAAAATAGGTAAATAGTTGTTTAATATAGTATTAATTATAATAGAATTTACTCTTTATCTAAAAATAAGATAGTTCCTTTTGAATAGTCAATGATGAAATGATTCCCTTTTGTTCCCACAGGATAATGATCCTTTGTTAGGACAGTCACCTTGGAGAAGTAAAATTTCTGGCTCTGAAACTGAAACGTTAGGTGGTTTTCCAGTAGAATTCCTTATCCAAGTGGTAAGAATTGCTCTATCTTGGCTGTTCGGTAAAAACCTCAATGTCTTTTGTGTTATTAAAGTTGAAAAGTTTTCTAGGACTAAATATTTTTATTTGTATTTTATTGAGGTCGTAATAGTTTATAACGTAGTGAAATTTCAGTTGTACATTATTGTTTGTCAGTCACCATATGTGTGTGCTCCTTTACTCCTTATGCCCACCCTCCAACCCCCCTCCCTTCTGGTAACCACTAATCTGTTATCTTTGCCTCCATTTTTCTTTTATTGTTTTTTTTTTAAGAATTCTTATTGCCAACAAGGCTTGAAAATAAAAGCTGTAACAGCCGAAAAAGTCTTAGAGATCTTTTTTGTTGGGCTTTTCCTGGATTTGGTTCTTATTGTTTTGCTATGTTAAGGACTCTAACGTAGCATATGCTCTGTGAAACTCTGAATGGTTAGCTGTTAATAACTTGTATAAATGTAAGGCTTTTATTTCATAACCTCAATGTGTCTTGCCATTATCAGTCAACTCAACAGTTATGATGTGTCAGCCAGCTCCATGGTTAGAAGGAACTTTATTTCTTTTCTGAAACTAGAAGTAGCTATTCACTTGCTAAGTACTTAGTGATTAGACACTAAGAAATCTAAGCCTAGGGGCCAGCCCCGTGGCCGAGTGGTTAAGTTCACGCACTCCGCTACTGCGGCCCAGGGTTTCGCCTGTTCGGATCCTGGGCGCGGACATGGTACCGCTCCTCAGGCCACCTTGAGGCGGCGTCCCACTTACTACAACTGCAAGGACCCACAACTAAAATATACAACTATATACTGGGGGGATCTGGGGAGAAAAAGCAGAAAGAAAAAAAATGATTAGCAACAGTTGTTAGCTCAGGTGCTGATCTTTAAAAAAAAGAAATCTAAGCCTAAATTTAAACACGTGTAGAATTATTATACAGAACCGTTTTCCTGAATAGCCTGACTCTTAAGAATATAATGAACTATTTGTTTTGAAAATTAGATTAAATAATTTAGTTTAAATAATAGTATAATAATGTTTGATTTGTTTCTTTTCCTTTTTTTGAAAAGAAAAACTACTTTGGTTTGGGATAGATAAGAGTTTTTATAAATAAAAATATAACATAATCCACTAAAATTTCAGTGTTACCATTTGCAATTGATGTTATTTTGAGGAAAAGTCTTCTTTGCACATTTGTGTGCATGTGTATAGCATTTCGTATTCCTCAATCATATGTTGTTAATTATCCTTGGAATACAGAAGTTCTTGTGCCTTTTGGCTTCCAAAGATAGGTAAGATATTTTTATATGAAAAGCTGAAATTATGAAAAGAGCCAAGGCTTATCCTTTTCACGAATAGGATACTTGTTTTTTTGTTAAGAAATTTTCTTTCAACAAAATCATTCCATTCACAATAACATGGATGGACCTTGAGAGAATTATGTTAAGTGAAATAAGCCAGCGAGAGAAGGATAATCTGTGTATGACTCCACTCATATGAGGAATTTAAAATTATGGACTAAGAACAGTTTAGTGGATACCAGGGGAAAGGTGGGGTGGGGGGTGGGCGCAAAGGGTGAAGGGGTGCACCTACAACATGACTGACAAACATTAATGTACAACTGAAATTTCACAAGATTGTAACCTATCAATAACTCAATAAAAAAAAAAATTTTCTGTCACTGGTGAAAGTAAAAACAAAGCTAATATGTCATATTTGAACAAGTCGTGTGTGTCAGAGAGAGAGAGAGAGAGAGAGAGAGACACCCTCCAGCAGAGGGAGCCAGCAGTTCAGTGCTACTGCACTACTTGTAAGGTATTGATATATTTATTGATGCTTAGATGTTTGATTTCAGTGCTTAATTTTAACTTCAAAATCTATGTGTAAAGCCTAGTTAAAACACTACTTTCATTATTATTTTAAGCTATCTCAGAGGTAAAAATAAGTCTTTTTACGTACTTTTGTAATCTGTAAGTTTTGTATGCAACTCAAGTTTGCTCTTGTTGGTGTTATGCTATGAAGTAGATGGATATGTTTTTTATCTTTTTCTGTTTCTAATATTTTTTTCTTATGAAAAAATAAATACCATTAAAATTTTTTTGCAGGTTTCATATTTCTTAGTTTATAATTAATTTTCTTTTTGAGGGAACTTTTTATTTCCTAGGGTTAGGGATTTTGAAAAATCTAGAAAGACTGATCTACTTTCTTAGAGAGGACTCAGTTTTGAAAAGAATTAAAAGGAAACAGCATGATTTCCCATCAGAAACAAGCAACACAAAACTGAAATAGAAACAAAAAAGGGGAGAGATCCTGTTGCCTTCATCCCATCTTTTACTGGTTCCAACTCTAAAGAATCACACAAATTTTTGTGAAAACCCAACAGCTTAGAGGAAAAAGGAGACCAGACCAGGGTTGTGGACCTACTGAGCACTAGATAAAGTCTGAGTGAAAGAGTCTGTAACACAGCTCACGAGACCCTCTGCTTGCATCAGCTTAGGTCAGTCTTTTAGATTTTTTATTACCTAAAGTTTAAGGCATATAAAAACAGATAGAATTGTATAATACACCCTGTGTACTCATCATCCAGCTGTTGCAGCTGTCAACAACTCCTGGCCAGTCCTATTTCATCTATACTCCCACCCACTTTCTCCCTTTTGTTTGATTTGGAAGCAAATACTAGACATCACATCTGTAAATATTTTATTATATATTTCTAAGAGATCAAGGCTCTTTATTCTAAGAAACATAATACCATTATTACATTTAAAAAGTTAACAAAAATGTTGTGATATCATCAAATATCCAGTTAGCATGCAGAGTTTTCAGTTGTCTCAAATGTTGAATGCTCTTTTTCTCTATGCAACTTATTTGTTGAAGAAACTGGATTATTTGGCCACAGAGTCTCCCACAGTCTGGATACGCTGATTGAATCCTTGTGGTGTCATTCAACATGGTCTTCTGACTTTTGTATTTCATGTAATTGCTCATTGGGTATAGAGGTTTGAGTAGATTTGGATTTTTTATTTTATTTTTATTTATTTTTTATTTGCTTTACTTGTTTTTAGTGACTCCTTTTATTGATGGCTTTGTGTTCTGATAGACCCATACTATTTTGTCTCCTTTTTTGTATAGTTATTACATAATTAGCTGCCACTGATTGTCAATGCCTAGATTCATTCGTTCATTAGGATTGAAAACTGGTACTATTCTTGTTCTATCATTCTTTCTTCGTTTATTAGCTAAAATAGTTCTATAAAGTCAAACTTTCCTTAATCTGCTTATTTGGTTACCTGATGGTATAGTTTGTATAGAAAAGGCAGGATAAATGCTTGATTCTTTCTCTGTGTTTTCCACTTTATAAAATAATGAATTTGGTCACTAGCATTCTGCGAAGTGGTTAATTTTTTTAAAGTACCAATATGAACTCATAGATTTTAACATATTTGTTCTTCAATCTATTGCAGTTCTTATTCTGGTTAGTTCACAAGTTGTCCCATTTTAAGCCAGTGAAAACTTGACAATTAGTATTGTCAGATACAGCTTGATTCCTTAGTTCTTTTGACATGTCCTGGTTACAGTGGATTTTACAACAGTATTTTCATGTCAGGCAATCAGACTCATAAAATAAAATGTCTGTGCTATGTTTATATTGAAACATCAAAATCCACTGCTAAAATAGTGAACAAGTGGAAATTTGATGTCTCGCTGATATACTTAAATGCCTCTGTTTATTCCAAAACATCTCTTTTTTGTCTGTAGACCAAATTATCAAAAATTCTCATGATTAAAAAGGAGCATATCAAGAAATTAAGGGAAATGAACACAGAAGCAGAAAAGTTGGTAAGGATGTTTTTCTTTTTTCCTTGTTTGCTTGTCTAATTTTAAGATGGTGGGGACTTCTATATCTAAGGATTTAAAAATACTTTATGGAAGAAAATCTTGAGATGAATGCTAGTTTTAAATCCTTATTTGCTGTCACTATCTTTTGTTATTACTGAAAACATGCTAAGTAAATTAACACTGCATTGCAGTCATTACCCCAGGCCTCATTATGCCATAGACTGTGCAGTTGAATAGGATTAATGAATATATTAGGTTCTTTCACAGTTTGCGTGAGTGTAGAATCCCTAGCATTGGTGCCTCTGACTATGGCAGACATGTTAACAGAACTTATTAAAAATGATTCCAAATAAATAAAGCAGGAAATATATAAGTTGGCATCTTCAGGTTATCTTGACACAGTTTATATCCTACTTTGTTTGGTGAGTCCGAAAATATGAGAGTTAATTTTATTCATAGGAGAAAATTATCAGAGTTTTAAAAAATGTAAAAAATATTTATTAGGAAAGTTTTTGAATTGTATTGAAAGTCATATCTTGCTTATGGATTTGTAGGATGGCAAATAGACTTCATCTCAAGTACCATCTCCAGTTGATTGAAAATGGCTGCATGGAAGAATGAAAGTCAGAGAGAGCTCAGTGACTGGACTCAGGGGGTGAAGTGCTGTAGCTAACTGCCAATAGCTGTCATGAGTGCAGGAATAGGGAGTCACAGCAGTAGTCGTCTCTGATGTGGAATGGTGTGAGGGCTGGGTGTGGGTAAACAGCTGGACAAGTAGATACCTGACTGAATGGGGAACAGTCCTCTTTTAGGATTGTGGAATTTTTTATCTGTACGTGACTTTGAATTATGGCCTCATTTAATCCTAATTATGTCATTAAAAACCCTATCTCTAAATCCAGTAACATGGCGGGGGTTAGGGCTTCAACTTATGAATTTTGGGAGGACATAATTCAGTCCATAGCACAATATCCTCCTATGATCTGTTTATTGTCTGTAGGCACTGTAGTGATGTCCTTCTCTTTCTTTTTTTTTTTTTTAAGATTTTATTTTTCCTTTTTCTCCCAAAGCCCCCCAGTACATAGTTGTGTGTTTTTAGTTGTGGATCCTTCTAGTTGTGGCATGAGGGATGCTGCCTCAGCATGGCTTGATGAGCAGTGCCATGTCCGTGCCCAGGATTCGAACCAGTGAAACCCTGGGCTGCCAAAGCGGAGCATGTGAACTTAATAACTCGGCCATGGGGCCAGCCCCTCTTTCTTTCTTGCTATTAGTTATTTGTACCTTTCCTGATTGGCATTTCCAGAATTATCAGTTTTATTCTTTCAAAGAGACAACTTCTGACTTTGTTGATCATTTCTATTCTAAATTTGTTTTCTATGTTATTACCTTTCTCTTTGGATTTAATTTATTGTTTTTATTCTAACTTCTTGAGGTGGATGCAGAACTTACTGATTTTTCAGTCTGTCTTCTATTAAAACATGTTCTCTTATTCTAAAATAGCCATGGCTGCATCCTAATGTTCTCATGTATATAATTTACTGTATCATCCAATTCAAAATGTTTTCTGAATTTCCTTCATAATTCATTTTTTGATCTACAGTTTATTTAGCATTGCGTTCTTTAATTTTCAAACATGAGATTTTTTTCTTGGTATCCTTTTGTTATTAATGTCTAAGCTTATTTGCACTGTGATCAGAGAACATATTCTGGAGAATTCTCATCACTTTGAAATTTGTTGAAATTTGATGTAGGGCCAGCATACAGTTAACTTTTGTAAATATTCCACGTGGGCTTGAAAATAATAGGTATCCTGCAGTTAGTAGGTATAATATTATACACATGCCAATGAGATCAAGTTTGTTAACTAGGTTTTTCATTTCTATTTCCTTATTGGTTTTCTGATTACTTGTTTTATTAGTTACTGAGAGGGCTATCAAAATTGCCCCACTTTAATAGTGGATTTATCTTTTTCCTTTGAGTTTTGCCAATTTTTGCTTTCTGTATTTGGAGGCTATTAGGGATATAGAAATTTTAAATTTTTACTTTGAAATTAAATCTTTCATCATTAGAAAGCATACCTTTTTATGTCCAGTAATAACTGGTGAATTAAACTTTTCATCATTAGGAAGCACACATCTTTATATCCAGTAATATCTATTGCCTTGAATTTATTCCATCAGATATTAATATAGCTGTAAAACCTTCTACTGTTATTTTAAAACTTTGCATTATATATCTTTTCGTACATTTTAAATGTTACCCTTTAAGGATCCTTTTATATTAAATGTGCCTCTTGCATGCATCACAGATTTGGATTTTATTTTTCATTCAGACTGGCAGTCTTTGCTTTTAATTCAGAAAACTTAGTCCACTTATATTTAATATTGTTACTGATATATGTAGATTTAAATCTACCATCTTACTGTTTCCCTTATATTTGTCCCACCTGTTTGGTGTCATTTTTTTCTTTCCTCTCTTGTTTTTTTGGGGACTAATTGACCATTTTAACTGTTTCATTCTCCTACCTGCCTCCCCCTTACTAAATTGGTAGTTATTCCTCTTTTTACTATTATTTTAGTAAGTGCGTTAGAGATTAAAATGTACATCCTTGATTTATCTAAGTTTGTATATATATACACACCCTCTACCCGGACCAATAGGCAATTTTTAGGTTGTATTTTTAGTTCTTTATATTTTAAATGCCACAAGGTATTATTTTATATAGTGTCACTTAAATTAATCCACGTATTTATCCTTTCTGTTGCTTTTCATTCCTTTCTGAAACTTCAAGTTTCTTGAAAAAACTGCAAGTTTTTTTTTCTGTTTGAACAAACTCTATTATTTCCTTTGGTATGGGTATTCTGGTAACAAATTCTATAACTTTGTCTGCAAATATCCTTATATTAACTTTATCCTTAAAGGAATTTTCACTGGGTACAGAAATCTAGGTTGGCAGTGATTCTGTTTCAGCCCTATGGCGACGTCATTCCATTCTCCCCTGTCCTCTGTTGCTTCTGTGGAGAAGTCAGCTGTCAAGCTCATTGTTGCTCTTTGGAAAGTACTCCCTCCCCCACACCGCTCTGGGTACTTTAAACATTTTCCACTTGTATTTACTTTTCAGAAGTCTTACCAGGATGGGCCTAAGAATCATCATCTTTTTATTTATCCCATTGGGATTCATAGGGTTTCTTGAATCTGTGGCCTGTTGTCCTTTGACAGTTTTGGAATGTTCTCAGTCATTTTCTCTCAAAATATTCCTTCTATCTCATTCTCTCTTTCTCTTCTCCTTTTACTCCATTAGACATGTTAGGCTCCTCACTGTATCCTCTATTTATCTTATCCTCTCTTCTGTGTTTCCCATTCATTTTCTTCTCCATACTTCAGTCTGGATATTTTCTTCTGATCTGTTTTCAATTACTAGCTATCTCTTCAGCTGTTTCTAATCTGCTGTGGTTATATCTACTGGTTGATTTCTTAATTTTGATTGCTGTAGTTTATTCCTAGAGTTTTCATTTGTTCCTTTTTGTTGTTTTTTTCCAATTCTCCTCTAAAATTCTCAATTTTGTGTCATTCATTTCTTTAAATAAATTAAACATTTAAAATCTATGTCTAAAGATTCCATTATCTGGAATCTGCCAATTGTTTATGCCTTCTTTTGGTTTTTGTTAGGGTTATCTTGTCTCCTATTGTGTTTGGGATTTAAAATTGAATGTTAGATACTGTATATTAAAAACTGTAGAAATAATTTGAGGCCTAGTATAATGCTGTATTCCTCTAAGAGGACTTATATTTACTTCTGGTGGGCTGCTTAATACCCTAGAGTTTCGTAATCATTTTAATTCAATTTCAGAGATGATTTGAAGCGAGGCCAGTGTAGCCTTTTTGGGGTCCAATCCAGAGTGTGGAAGGTTTTCTAGCTCCCCCCAGCCCTTGGTGGGTCTGTGTAATTTTTGTCCTCTCCACTCTTGTAAGCCTTTCAAGAATGCCACTCAGCTTCTCAGCCACATTTTCTGTAACCTGCAGAAGCCACTAAGGAAAAAATAACCTTAAA
The DNA here is from genome assembly GCF_021613505.1 of Equus quagga. Classification (NCBI taxonomy): domain Eukaryota; kingdom Metazoa; phylum Chordata; class Mammalia; order Perissodactyla; family Equidae; genus Equus; species Equus quagga. The sequence goes on from NC_060278.1 coordinate 39,636,149, forward strand.
TGCCAGATTCCCCCTTCTGAGTTTACTTCTTTTCCCAGATCCTATCTCTATAATTCTTTGATGCCTTGTTGATGCTCTAATGTCTTCAGCTAGGCTATTTTCATATTTTATTGCAGAGGAAATAGTTCTTCTCAACTATTTGGATTAGGAAGGTTAATCCAGATTATCTAGTCTACCATTACCAAGAGTAGAAGAAGCCTTAATTTTTCTCAAACAGTGTGTTCAAATTCTTTAGGGGAGTGTCTGTTTCTTTCTCTCCTTTTGATGTGGGTAATGCCACATTTTAGTTCTGTCACTGGGATGAAGAAGGGGAATGACAAAACAGACATTGAATCAAGTCCTTTTTTGTACTGCATCTCACTTCTGTGCTCCTTCGTCTTATTTGCAACTCTTGGCCTGGAGCTTCTTCAGGGTTTCAGTGTGGGTTTAGTTCCATCCAAAACCTCATTAGACATGGTCTTAGACATAGTTTTTGTTTCATCCAGAAACATGTCAGGAAATTTTTAAAAGTCTTTCATACATTGTTAAGCAGTTGGCTTCCATTTATTCTATTTATTTCTTTTTGTACTTCTTATTTTTTGTGGAATTGTAAGGGATAGGAAGACAACATGTTCAGCCTACTGTCTTAAATTAGAAGTTCCATTAAATCTTTAAAATGTTCATACACTTTGACCCAGCCATTCTACTTTGTAAGACTTTATTTTACAGATAGACACAAACAAATATACAAAACTATATGGACAAGGATAGTTACTATGGCAATAGTTTAGTAAAATAATGGAAAAACCCAAATATCCATTAATAGATTATTTATATTATGGTACAATACAGAAATTTTGAAAGACTGGGATAAATCGACATAAAATGACATAATTCCATTTTTGTTAGAAAATAATTTTCAAAATCACATGACAGTATATGCATAGAAGAAGAAACCCAATCCAGTAAGATAATCCAGTAAGATTGATGTCCTTATAAGAAGAGGAAGAGACACTGGAGATTTCTTTGCATGTGCACAGAAAGAAGGCCATCTGAGGACACAGTGGGAAGGTAGCCATCCACAAGCCAGGCAGAAATTTCTCACCAGAAACTAATCCTATTGGCATTTTGATCTTGGACTTCCAGCCTCCAGAACTGTGATAAAATTTATTTCTGTTGTTTATCCACCTAGGCTGTGGTATTCTGTTATACAGTCCAAGTAGACTAATACATTTTATAGACAACTTTATGCAGATGTGTTTGAAAATGACATGAAGTAGACAAATTCATAGAAGAATACTTGTCAACATTGATACAAGAAGAAATGGAAAGTCTGAATAGTCCTATCACTACCTTGTAAATGAATCCTTAATTTAAAACTTGACCGCATGCCCTGACCGGAGGTTTCAAAAAGCATACCAGCACTGGAGACCAGAGGCAGCAGGAGCAGCAAAGGCACTCATGGCTTGGCCCCTGCCCCTCCCCCAGCAGTGGCAGGTGGTGCCTGCAAACTGATGCTTCAGGAAACAGCAGTGCCAACGACCCAGTCCCCTCCCTCCCCCAGCAGCAGCAACTCTGACCTCAGTCCTTCCAGCACCAGTGGCTGCGTCCAAAATGTGGATACTCCTGAGAAAGCACACTGGACCCGAAGACCAGGGGCTGCAGGAGCAGCAGCAGTGCTCACAGCTCAGTTGCTACCCCTCCGCCAGCAATGGCAATGGTGCTAGCAACCTGAGGCTTCAGGAGCACAGCACTACCTGTGATCCAGCCCCCCGTGGCAGCATCCCTGACATCAGCCTGACCAGCAGCAGGGACTGCATACAAGACCCTGGGCCCTAGGAGTGACACTCATGAACCCAGCACCCCCAGCAGCAGTGCTGCCAGCACCCCCAGATAACCCAGGAGCAGCAGCACAGGTGGTGCACGTGGCAGCAGCACCCAAGCCCATGGAGAGGAAGTGGGGAACACGAGACCCAGGCAACCCTGGAAGCCGCAGAGGTGCTTGCAGCCTGGTGACCCCAGCGGTGACACCCACGACTGCAGTGATGCCATAATTAGTAAGGCACCAGCAACCTCAGAGGCACAAGCAGCATGAGGAGGGCACTGATGATGCCTCTGGCAAAGGCGTTTGGAGGGTAGAAAGTACAGGCTCTCATTCAACCAGAAGTAACTGAAGCCTTACCCAAATAAGAAAGGTGGTTAATACCACAAATGCACCAGCAGAAGAATAATTCATCAAGCACCACGAAGTACAGTAACACAGTAGCTCAGAGTCCAAACTTAAAGTCACAGATGGTTGCATCTAACCGAGAATTCAAAATAGCTGTTATGAAGAAACTCGGCAAGTTACAAGAAAACTCAGAAAGACAGTTCAGTGAGCTCAGGAATAAAATTAACAAACAGAATGAGTACTTCACTAAAGAGATTGAAACTCCAGGAAAAAAATAAAAAGCCAAACAGATTCTGTAGATGAAGAACGCAATTAATGAGATGGAAGGTAAAGTAGAAAGCATTGGAAATAGAGCAGACCATATGGAAGAGAGAATTAGTGGACACCAAGATATAAAACTAGAAGTGATTCAGGTGCAAGAGGACAGAGAACTAAGGTTTTTTTAAAATGAAGAAATTCTACAAGAAATATCTAACTCACTTAGGAAAAGCAACATAAGGATAATGGGTATCTCACAAGGAGAAAAAAGGGAGAAAAGAGCAGAGAGCTTATTTAAAGAAATAATATGGGGCTAGCCTGATGGTGTAGTGGTTAAGTTCACGTGCTCCACTTCAGTGGCCCAGAGTTCACAGATTTGGATCTCAGGCATGGACCTACACACCACTCATCAAGCCACACTGTGGCAGCATCTCATAGAAAATAGAGGAAGATTGTCACAGATGTTAGCTCGACGACAATCTTCCTCAAGCAAAAAGAGGAAGATTGGTAACAGATGTTAGCTCAGAGCCAACCTTCCTCACCAAAGAAAGAACGAACGTGAGAATTTCCCAAACCTAGGGAAGGAACTGGATATACAAGTGCATGAAACTAATAGAACTCCTAATTATCTCAACGCAAAAAGACTTTCTCCAAGACACATCGTATTAAAACTGTCAAAAGTCAATGACAAAGAAAGAATATTAAGGGTGGCCAGAGAGAAGAAAAGAACTTATAAAGGAACTTCCATCAGGCTATCAGTGGATTTCTCAGCAGGAACTCTACAGGCTAGGAGAGAGTGGAATGATATATTCAAAATATTGAAAGACAAAAACTATCAGCCAAGAATACTCTATCTGGCAAAGTTATCCTTAAGATATGAAGGAGACATAAAGGCTTTCCCAGACAAATAAAAGCTGAGGGAGTTCATCACCACTAGACCTGTCTTACAAGGAATGTTGAAAGAAGACTTCTTACCTGAAACAAAAAGGCAAAGGTATACAAAGTTTTGAACAAGGTGATAAATAGACGGAATCAGAAAATTGCAAATCTGTATCAGAATAGGTTAGTAGACACTTAATTTATAACATAACGGCAAAAAAGAGAACATCAAAAATAACTATAACCACTTCAATTTGGTAAAACTCACAATACAAAAAAGGATAACTTATGACAACAAAAGCATAGAAGAGGAAGAGGAAAAGGATGAAACCTGCAAATGTTGATGGAGATAAGATGTTATCAGAGAAAAAGGGCTGTCTCATCTATGAGATCTTTTATACAAACCTCATGGTAACCACAAAACAAAAAATCAGAGCAGAGTCACAAAACATAAAAAAAGAGGAAACTCAGAAACACATCACAGAAAACCACCAAACTGAAATGGCAGGCAGAAATACAAGGAAAAAGAAACAATGGAAATATAGAACAAACAGAAAACAAAAGATAAAATGGCAATATTAAGCCTTCATATATCAGTTATCACTCTAAATGTAAATGGATTGAATTCACCAATCAAAAGACACAGATTAGGAGCCAGCCCTGGTGGAGCCTAGTGGTTAAGTGCAGTGCGCTCTGCTTCAGTGGCTGGTTCAGTTCCCAGGTGCAGACCTACACTGCTCAGCTGTTAGTGGCCATGCTGTGGTGGCGGCTCACATTCAAAAAGAGGAAAATTGGCAGCAGGTGATAGCTCAGGGAAAATCTTCCTCAGTGAAAAAAAAAAAAAGCAGCTGGATGGATTTAAAAAACAAGACCCAACAATATGCTGCTTTCAAGAGACCCATTGCAACTCTAAAGACAAATAGGCTCAGAGTGAAGGAATAGAAAATGATACTGCGAGCAAATGGCAACCAAAAGAAAGCAGGTGTAGCTATACTGATATCAGACAAAGTAGACTTCATGCCAAAGAAGATAACAAGAAACAAAGATAGACATTATATAATGGTAAAAGGGACATCCCACAAAGAGGACATAACATTTATAAATATATTTACACCTGACATAGGAGCACCAAAGTATATGAAGCAACTGTTAACAGACCTAAAGGGAGAAATTGACAGCAACACAATAATAGTCGTGGACTTTAATACCCCACTTACATCAATGAATAGATCAACCAGACAGAAAATCAACAAGGAAATAGTGGCCTTAAATGAAAACCTAGACCAAATGGACTTAATAGATTTATGTAGAACATTCCATCCAAAAGCAGCAGAATACACATTCTGCTCAAGTACACATGGAACATTCTCAAAGATAGACCATATGTTGGGAAATAAAACAAGCCTCAGTAAATTTAAGAAGTTTGAAATCATATCAAGAATCTTTCCTGACCACAATGATTTGAATCTAGAAATCAACTACAAGAAGAAAGCTGGAAAAGTGACAAATATGTGGAGACTAAACAACATGCTACTGAACAACTGTTGGACCAGTGGAGAAATCAAAAGAGAAATTTTAAAAATACCTGGAGACAAATGAAAATGAAAACACAACATACCAAAACTTTATGGAATGTAGCAAAAGTGGTACAATTCAGGCCTAACCTGAAGAAACAAGAAAAACCTCAAATAAACTATATGATATTGTACCTAAAAGAACTAGAAAAAAGAAGAAATGAAGCCCCAATCAGTAGAAGGAAGGAAATAATAAAAATCAGGGTGGAAATAGAAACTAAAAAAAACTATAGAAAGGATCAATGAAATTAAGAGCTGGTTCTTTGAAAAGATACACAAAATTGACAAACTCTTAGCTAGACTCACCAAGAAAAAAAGAGAAGGCTCAAATAAATGTCAGAAATGAAAGAGGAGAAATTACAATAGATACCACAGAAATGCAAAGGATTATATAAGAATGCTATGAAACACTGTACACTGCAAAAATGGATAGCCCAAATGGATAAATTCTTAGAATCATATATAACCTCCCAAAATTGCATCAAGAAGAAATAGAGAATCTGAATAGACTAATCACAAATAAAGAGATTGAAACAATAATCAGAAACCTCCCCGAAAACAAAAGTCCAGGACCAGATGGCTTCTCTGATGAATTCTACCAAACATTCGATGAAAATCTAATACCTATCCTTCTCAAGGTCTTCCAAAAAAATTGAAGAAGATTGGACACTTCCTAACTCATTTTGCAAGGCCAACATTACCCTGATACCAAAACCAGACAAGGACAACACAAAAAAGGAAAATTACAGCTCACTATCACTGATGAACATAGATGCAAAAATCCTCAACAAAATATTAGCAAATCAAATGCAACAGTATATTGAAAGGATCATATACTAACAATCAAGTGAGATTTATTCCAGGCATGCAGGGATGGGTCAGCATCTACAAATCAATCAATGTGATACACCACATTAACAAAATGATGAATAAAAATCACATGATCATCTCAATAGACGCAGAGAAAGCATTTGACAAGATTGAGCATCCATTTATGATAAAAATTCTCAATAGAATGAGTATAGAAAGAAAGTACCTCAACATCACAAGGGCCATATGTGACAAACCCACAGCCAACATCATGCTCAATGGGGAAAAAGTGAAAGCTATTCTTCTAACAAGAACAAGGCAAAGATGCCTACTCTCACCACTCTAATTCAACATAGTATGGGAAGTCCTAGCCAGAGTAATTAGGAAAGAAAAAGAAATAAAAGGTATCCAAATTGCAAAGGAAGAAGTAAAACTGTCACTATTTGCAGATGACATGATTCTGTATGTAGAAAACCCTAAAGAATCCACCAAAAAACTCTTTGAAATAATTGACAAATACAGTAGAGTTACAGAGTACAAAATCAACATGCAAAAAATCAGTAGCATTTCTATACACTAACAACAAACTAGCAGAAAGAGAAATCAAGAATACAATCCCATTTACAATTGCAACAAAAAGAATAAAATACCTAGAAATAAATTTAACCAAGGAGGTGAAAGCCTACATAACTGAAAACTATAGGACATTATTAAAAGAAATTGAAGAAGACATAAAAAAATGGAAAGATATTCTGTGCTTTTTTTGTTTTTCTTTTGTCCATGAACTAACATCTGTACTGGTCTTCCTCTGTTTTATATGTGAGATGCTGCCACAGCATGGTTTGATGAGCGGTGTGTAGGTCTGTGCCCTGGATCCAAACCCACAAACCCCAGGCCGCTGAAGTGGAATACACGAACTTAGCCAGTAGCCACCAATAAATAAGGACTTGTTAGTATATTTAAAAAGGGACATCATCACTGCCAAATAGAGTTTATTCCAGGAATGCAAGGCTAGTTTTACATTCAGAAATATTAAATGGAGTCCAGGGACACAGAAGATGATGATGGTCCCCACAGACAAATTATGAAAACAGAATATAAAGCCCGGAAGCTAGAATGACCTGAATATTCAGAAGCTCCTCCATTAGTTAGATTTGTAAGAAAATTTAATATGGATAGAATATTTCCAGTTGGATGGTGGATTCACAGAACATAGCGGTGTTAGCAAAGTGGCAAACTTGATACAGCATTAAAACATTACTTTAGGAACTAGGAAGTCTAATGATGTCCAAAGAAAATATGAAACTTCCACAGGCAGGAAAAGAACAAACATACAACACTCGATTTTAGAAGATCTCCAACTTGTCTTAAATCAATAAACTTCTACTCATTCATGTTATTGTCTTGATTGTTACAGTACAAAACACTCAAAGATTTAGTAACATAATTCCAACTGGTAAACATGACCTGGTCATTTGTAATAAAATATTTAAAACATGTACACTCATTATGTTTTCAGACAGCAGGAGGAAAAATGTACTACAATATTTTTTCTCATATTAAGGCACTGTCATTTAAACATAAACCTGGAATTCAGGTTTACAGGATAAGATCAAGGCAGGAAGTATCAGATTGCTGTGGAATAATATACATTTCCAGAAGAAGGAAAAGATAAATCACATGCTCGCTTAGTCAAAGAGTTGAAATTTTAATTGTTTAAAGTAGCAGGTGAAATGAATGCTGTTGCTAACCCTGTTGATTTTTGAAAAGATGCTAACTACTAGTAGTATCAAAAGTATGTTCAGGATTGTTTTGATGCCTGTATTTATTAAAAACAAATGGTGGATGACTTCACTTGTATATGGAATCTAAAAAACAAAACAAATGAACAAACAAAGGAAAACAGAAACAGACTCGTAGATACAGAGAACAAACTGATGGATGCCAGAGGGGAGGGAGCTTAGGGGAATCGGGCAAAATAGGTGGAGATTGAGACATACTAACTTGCAGTTATGAAAAATGTCATGGGGATGTTATGTACAGCATAGGGAGTATAGTCAGTAATGTTATAATAACTTTGGTGACAGACGGTAACTAGACTTTTTGGGGTGATCATTTCATTTCGTAACGTATATAAATATCAAATCACTATGATGTGCACCTGCAACTAATATATTGTATGTCAGTTATACTTCAATAAGAAAAAGTTTTTAAAAGAACTAGGTAGTAGAAAGGGGTGGATTTCTATTGAGAGTAGCTCCTTTTTATTACATGTAACAACATAGTACATATTTGTTTACAACCGTTTAACAAACCATACCTTTAAGTTTAAGTGGAATCATCAAAAAGGAAATAGTTGTGTGATATGTGATTTTGAAATTAGTCTTAAAATGTAAATAAAATGTAGAAAATATCCTCAGAGACTGTGCCATTTCTATCATATTGATGTGATTTGTGTACAACAATGCCTTGTAGAGATAGTAAACATCAAATTATGTCTTTTGATCTTAACACACCTATTATTTATCTTATTTTGTATATTACTTGTGAATTAGAATCTTCCAAAGTGTTTCAGGGACAAATACAAATTATTCACCTAGTTTAATTCCTTCTTTGCAGAATGAAGAATCCAGGTTTTGTAATATGAGATTTTATTTTTAATATCTCCAGAACTATTATTTAAAAAAACCTTCAGAAATAGTGCAATTCTTTCAGATTTATGGGTTACCAATTTTCTTGGTATACTTTCCATTTATTCCTCGTAATGTCTTTTTCCTTATTTTTCTGTCACGCTTCAGGTTAATGACATTGGACAAATTGAATATTTACATTGTTAATCCCAAGTGTTTTTAGCACTAACTAAGAGTAATTTTATCTACCCTATCCACCTGGCCTCCGTCCTAACAAATATTTAATTTTATTTGATTAATTTAACTTAACTTTGACGTTGAAAGCTAATTTATGTTCTCTTTTTAGCAAAATGACCTGAGTAGTTCACTGCTTTTGACCCAAAGGGACTGGACGTACTACTTTGTTCAAAGTACATTTCCTTATGGAATTAATAAAGAAAATAGAACATTGGTCTAATAAAGTCTCCTTTTAGTTTTGGAAAGCTTAATTATTTATCTCATACTTTACCCACGAAAAGCAAACTAAAGTCAAAATAGTCAAAATATGAAAT
>NC_060278.1:39645009-39668892 GCF_021613505.1 Equus quagga
GCAACAAGGACAGATTTCTCAGTCATATACCTAGAAGTTTTTATTAAGTCCTTCAGAGTTAAAGCTTTCAACTACCTTTTCTTGGTCAAATTATAGAGTATATTAAAGTCAATGAAAGTTTGCCTAAGCTTATTAATTTTAGTATGCCTTTTCTATTTGGATTATTCAAATATTTTTAAAATATACATACAGAGCATTCACATACAAATTAATAGTGCATGTGGAATTTATCAATGTGGATTTGGATTGCTCCAGCGCTATATGAAAGTAGATAATGACCTCTCAGTCTCTAATTGCTTTTCCACTTCGAAAATGTGTCTTGTCATACATGGACATTGATAATAATTCAAGAATAGGAAAGGGGATTTATCCCTGAGAGTTCTGTCTTATCGATTGTTAAAACCATATAATAGCAATTCTGGGAAACTCTGGTCACTCTGCTCTCTGTGCTCCTGCCTTCTTCTATCTGCCACTGTGAAAGTTGGTCTTCTCTTGCCCTGAATATTTTGTCTTCATCATGTGTGTTAGTCCTCTTTTATTTTGAGAGTTATGGATCCCTGCAGAAATCTACTTACCAGTTAACTAAGCTTCAAGGTAGAATCCATTTTGTGTGTCACACTCAACCTGTATGTGGCAACCTAAAGCACACTAATTGATTATAGGAGGGATAGAAAACTATGCCTACGTACAGTAACATATTTAAAAGGACAGCTTCTTTTTATAGCAGCTTTACTGCAATATTATTCACACACAATTCAGCATTTACAGTTAAGTGGACAATTCAGTGGTTTTTAGTTTACAGTTCAATTCACAGCTTTGCAGCCATCATCGCAGTCAATTTTAAAGCATATTCATCATCCCCCAAAGAAACCCCGTACCTTTCTTTTAGCGATCATTCCTCATTTCCCTCATCCTCCCCACTACCTAGGCAACCGCTCGTATAATTTCTGTTCACCTCTTCTGGACATTTAATGTGAATGGAATCATGCAATATGTGATTCTTTGTGACGATTCTTTCACGTAGCATAATGTTTTGAAGACCTATCCGTGTTGTAGCGGTATCAGTACTTCCTTTTATTGCCAAATACTATTCCATTGTATGGTTATACCTCATTTTATTTATCCATTCATCAGTTGATAGGAATTTGGGTTGCTTCCACTCTTTGGCTGTTATGAGTAAGACTGCTGTGAACATTCACGTACAAGTTTTTGTGTAGACATATGTTTTCATTTCTCTCAAGTATACACCTAGAAGTGGAATTGCTGAGTCATATGGTAACTAATGTGTAATCTTTTGAGGAACTGCCGGCTGCTTTCTAAAAAGAAGACAGATCTGATGCAATTTTTATGTTTTGTAAAGTGGGCAAGCTTATGAAAGTGTGGGTTATTAACCTTTAAATGAACTACAAAATTGTCTTAGATATTTGATTAAAACAACAGCTGGTAAGTCTGTTGAAGTTTTAACTGTAATTTCCCACAGTAAGAGAGTAAAGAAAATCCACGAGATCATCTTAACAGATGCAGGAAAACCATTTTACAAAATTAAACGTCCCTTCGTGGTAGAAAAGCACGCTTACGAACTAGGAAAAGAAATGAATTTTTTTAATCTGATAGAGAATATTTAGCAAAAAACTTACAGGAAATATCGTACTTCTTAGTGACATGTTAAAAACTTTCTCTTTAAGATTGGGAATGAGATCAGAGTGCCTACTGGGCCCAGCCCTGTAGCACAGTGGTTAAGTTCGCGTGCACCACTTCGGCAGCCCAGGGTTCACCAGTTCAAATCCCAGCTGTGGACCTAACACCGTGTATCTCAAGCCATGTTGTGGCAGGTGTCCCACATATAAAATAAAGGAATATGGGCACGGATGTTAGCTCAGGGCCGATCTTCCTCAGCAAAAAGAGGAGGATTGGTAGCAGATGTTAGCTCAGGGCTAATCCTCCTCCTCCTCAAAAAAAAAAACAAGTGCCTACTATCACAGTTTCCATTCAGCAGTATACTGGAGGTCCTAGCCAGTGTAATAAAGCAGGAAAAAGAAGTAAGAGCTGTAAAGTTTGGGAAGGAAGAATAAAACTGATTTTATTCACAGATGATGTGGATGTGTACATAGAAAATCTAAAAGAATCTGCAGATAAATTATTAGAATTAATAAGTGAGTTTAGCAGAGTTCTTAGATTAAAGGTCAGTTTCTTTAAAAAGCAGTTGTTTCTATGTATCAGTAATAAGCAGTTAGAAAATGAAATTTCAAAAAATACCATTTAAAATTATGTACTTTGATATAAATAACATAAGATGTATTAAATTTCTATATACAAAACTATTAAATGTTGAGAAAAATTAAAGAAGACCTAAATAAAAAGAGAAAGGTATCATATTCACCATTTCAGATACAATACTGTAAAGGTGTCAGTTTCCCCCAAATTTATCTGTAGATTGAATGTAATCTCAAAGTCCCACTGGGTTGTGTGTGTGTGTGTGTGTGTGTGTGTGGCGTGCGCACACATGCATGCATAAGTGTGTACAAAGTGACAAGCTGATTCTAAAATTTATGTGGAACTGCAAAAAGCTGAGAACTGCAAAGTATTCTTGAAGAACAAGGTGGGATGACTTACTCTCCTGGATAGCAGAACTTATTACAAAGCTAGACTTATTAAAGACTGTGGTACTGGCAAAACGTAGACAAATAGACTGTGGAACAGGATGAAGAGCCCAGGAATAGACTTACACACATATGGACGCTTGATCTGTGTGTGACAGGTGGTTCTGCAGAGCAGTGAGGAAAGAAAGGTCTTTGAAATAATGGTGCTGAATCAATTGAGTATCAGTAGGGGGGAGAGGGGAATCTCGACCTCCTACTTCACACCATAGACGAAATGACTGTTTTGTTATTTTTTTAAATTTATTTCTTTATTTTCCTTCTTCTCCCCAAAGTCCCCGAGTACATAGTTGTGAATTCTAGCTGTGGGTCCTTCTAGTTGTGGCATGTGGGATGCCGCCTCAGCATGGCCTGATGAGCAGTGCCATGTCTGCGCCCAGCATCCAAACCAGCGAAACCCTGGGCCACCAAAGCGGAGCAGGCAAATTTAACCACTCGGCCACAGGGCCAGCCCCGTGACTGGTATTTTAGATCTAAGTGTGAAAGGCAAAACTATAAAGCTTCTAGAAGATACTATAGAATATTTTTAAAACCTTGGGATAAACTCTTTTATTTTTATTTATGTATTTATTTGTGAGAAAGATTGGCCCTGAGCTAACATCTGTTGCCAAACTTACTCTTTTTGCTTGAGGAAGATTGTCACTGAGCTAACATCTGTGCCATCTTCCTCTATTTTATGTGGGATGCCGACACAGCGTGGCTTGACGAGCGACACTAGGTTTGCACCCTGGATCCAAACCTGTGAACACCAGGCCGCCGAAGTGGAGTGCACAAACTTAACCACTACACCACCAGGCTGGCCCCTTGAATAGATATTTTTTAAAAAGAGGATATTCAAATGTACAAAAGAAATTGTTTGAAAGATACCCAATGTCATTAGTAATCAGAGAAACGCAGATTAATGCCACAATGAGATACCACTCACAGCCTCTAAAGTGACTAATATTCAGAGACTTACAATATCAGAGATTGGCGGAGATGTGAAGCAGCCAGAACTCTCTCATTCTATCACTTTGGGAAGCTGTTTGGCTCTATCTACTAAAACTAAACAAATTCCACAATGTCATAGCAGCACTATTCATATTCGCCAAAAGCTAGAAGCAACCCAAATGCTCAGCAACAAATAGAACGGTAGAATGACTGAATATATCATATTTCTACAGAGGAACGTTATACAGCGGTGAATGAACTAACTACGGATATACAGAATAGTGTGGATGGATCTCACAGACTTGACGTTAACTGAAAGAAGCCAGGAACAAAAGAACATATACTGTATGACTGCATTTTATATAAAGTTCAAACACCAAACTCTAATGTTTGATGTCAGGATAGTGGTTACTTTGGAGAGAAAAGAGAACACTGATTGTAAGGTGACACCTGGGGGGCTTCTGGGGTGCTAACAATGTTCTATTGTTTGATTTGGGTAGGTTTTTCCCATTATTATTTTCCCCAACTTCATTGAAGTATAATTGATGTACAATGAATTATACCTGTTTAAAATGTACAGTTTGATCAGGTATATGTGTATATGTATATATACACATACACACCTATGAAACCATTACCATAAGCTAGATTAAAAATATTTCCATCTTCTCCCCTTCCCCTCAAATTTCCCCAAGCTCTTTCTAATCCATCCCTCCCTCTACCCCAGGCTCCAGGCAACCACTGATCTGCTTTCTGTCATTATAAATTAGTTTCTATTTTCTAGAATTTTGTATAAATGGAATCATACAGTAAATACTCTTTTTTTGCCTGGCTTTTTTCAGTATAATGATTCATCCACTTGGTTAGTGTTTCAAAGTTCACACAACATGCTTCCTTCCTTATTATTGCTCAGTAGTATCTCGTTGTATGAATCTACTACAATTTGTTTATCCACTGACCTGTTGTGGACATTTGGATTATTTACAGTTTTTAGCTATTGCAAATAAAGTTGCTGTGCACATACATGTACAAGTCCTTGAATGCACATGTTTTCATTTCTCTTGGATCATATGGTAGTGTATGTGTTTAACTTTTTAAAAACTGTTTTTACACAGGTGTTTGCTTTGTGATAATTCATTGAATTGTACATTTATATTTTGTGCACTTTTCTCCATGTATGTTAAACTTTTCAATTAAAAAAAAATGCTAAGGCTGGCCCAGTGGCATATGCATTCTGCCTCAGCAGCCCGGGGTTCGTGGGTTCAGATCCTGGGCGCAGACCTAGCACCACTCATCAAGCTATACTGTGGTGGTCTCCCACATAAAATAGAGGAAGATGAGCACAGATGTTAGCTCAGTGACAACCTTCCTCACCAAAAAAAATAAAGTTATGTTTGGGGCCGGCCTGGTGACACAGCGGTTAAGTGCGCACATTCTGCTTCGCTGGCCCAGGGTTTGCCGTTCGGATCCCGGGTGCTGACATGGCACCACTTGGCATGCCATGCTGTGGTAGGCGTCCCACATATAAAGTAGAGGAAGATGGGCACAGATGTTAGCTCAGGACCGGTCTTCCTCAGCAAAAAGAGGAGGATTGGCAGCAGATCTTAGCTCAGGGCTAATCTTCCTCAAAAAAAAAAAGCTAACTTTTCTAGCGTGAAGTTATTCCTGATAGGTCTCATTCTGGCATTTAGGGAGCCATGGCCTGAGGTACCCCTTCTCCACTCACCCTAAAGCACAACCTGACAGTTGACATACCCCATTATATACATAATTATATTTGCCTCTCACAAGAGCCCTAGAGAGAGAGAAACACCAGGGAAACCCACAGAGGCTGCCCATTCCTTTAGTAAATGTGAATAAACCACCAGAGAATACTGGCCATACAAGGAAAGTAGCGTGAAAGAGAAAAACCAACACCTAAGAAAACGTAATTCAGGGAATAGAAGATAAATTTTAAAAACTAATCTACTCAGAGATTAAAGAAAATATTGAGTCCATAAATGGGATGCTATTAAAAGAAGCAGTCAAAGAACCAAAAAGAGCTCATAGATTTAAAGAAGACCAAAACCTTCTAAGCATGACACAAAATCCAGAAGTCATAAAAGATTGATAAATTTGCCTACATAAAGGTAAAAACTTTCTGCAAGGCAAGAATCATCATGTGAGTAAAATCAAAAGACAACAGATTGAGGAAAGATTTTGCAACTCGTGTCACAAAGGGCTGATTTCTCTAAAATACAGAAGGCTCCCTCAAAGCATTAGGAAAGATCACCCGGAAGACAGGGAGCAAAGGCAGTGAGTAGACAGTTCATAGGGAAGAAATACAGATGACTCTTGGATATGTGAAAAGGTGGTCAAAGTCAATCACAATGGAGAGAAATGATTAAAAATATACCAGGATCCTGTTTTTCACCCGTGAGACTGGCAAAAATAAAAAGTTGTAAGAAACATTATTAGTGAGGATGTGCGGAAATAGGCATTCTTACACATAAATTACTGCATCTCCAAAGGGTGTTTTGACAATACCTGTCCAGATTAAAACTGCACAAGCCCTTTGATTTAGCAATTGCACTTCTAGGAACTTCCCCTCTAGTGGTATTTGCCCTTGTCCAAAAGACATACACAGTTTGCAGCATTGTTTGCAAGGCCTAAAGACTGGAAACAACCTGAATGTCCGTCAGGAGGGAGCTGGCTGAATCTGTAATACAGTCTACAGTGCAACCCCACGCAACTCAAACAGGGAAAGTCTTTGTAAAGTATTTGATAGAGAACACTCCTCAAAATATACTGCCTAGTGAGAAAAGCAAAGTGCTGAACGTGTATATGACATGTTCCCCTTTGTTTGAGAAAAAGAAGAGTGGGGTCAGGAGAGGAAAAAATAGACATTTTTTTCCTTGAGTATGTGTAGACTCTCTCTGGAAAGGTGCTGAAGAAACTGATAATATTGGTAGCTTCTGAAGAGAAGAAAGTGAGCAGCTAGACGGCTGAGTTTAGGGGGAATCTTAACTTTTAAATTTTAAAACATGCAAATGTATTTTCTATTCCAAAAAAATTTAAATATTTTCAATAGAAGGTTAAGAAGAAAAAGTTGAAGAACTTTCCCAGAATGTATGATTGAAAAATAGAGATGGAAAGTACGAGAGAAAAATTAAGAGACAGAGGACCAATTCCAAAAGATCCAAAAGCCCCAGTAAGATACCCAGAAAGAGAGGGCCGAGAAAATGGAGAAGAGGGAGTTATCAAGGCAGTAATAGAAGGAAGTTTCCCGAACCAGAGAAGTGGCCATTGTTAGTTCTTTATGTTTACTCTAACTTTCCTCCGTTACTGCTAGCTCTACTCTCTGAAAGTATTACCATCTTCTGTGTGGTAACTATTAAAATATTTGAAGACAATTTAACACCTCTTCTATGTTCTGTTCCTTTTAGATTAATTATTCCTAGTCCTCCCATCGATTTTGTAAATATTTCAAATAAAGTGTTAGTGAATGTGTGCAGAAATGGGCACACTCGTATACCATAGGTGGGATCTAAGTTGTTAGCGTCTTTGTGGAGAGCACCTTGGCCATATTGATGAGCCAGCAGTTCTTCTAGGGTATCATTCTGGAGAATGGATCATGTATATGCACAAAGATGTGCGTTCATGAATGTTCATTGCAGCATTGTTTGTAATAACAAAAAAAAAGTAAACAATTTAAATGTCCGTCTAAGGAGGACTGGTCAGATGAATCATGGTTGCAGCCATTCTGTTGGAGCACCCTGTAGTTCTTAAAAGGAACAAGCTAGATCTGTCTTATCTCAACGTGGAAAGCTCTCCAGAACACGTTAAGTAAATTGGACAAGTTGTAGAACAATATTTACAGCAGGACCCTATTTTTATGAAAAGCTGTACGTATATGTGTATGAAATGCCTCGAAAAAGTACTGGACAGCTGCACTCCGAACTTTCCAGTGGTTGCCCTGGACGGGCAGTGTGGGGTGGGCACAGATACGTGACTAGGGACTTGCTTCTTAGGCTCTATTTTTATATTGTTTTATTCTGTCGCAATGAGAATACATCCATGAACTACTTGTACAATAAATATTTTCCAATTTATGTTGAAAGGTCCCTTTCCCTTGAGCTATTTTTTATATTACATGATTTTGAGTCCCTTCACAATTCTGTGTCCTCTCCTCTGCATGTTATTGTGGTTTGTCTTAAAATGTAGAGCCCAGGTGGGATATTATAATCCAGCTTAGGTCAGACTAACATTTAATACAGTAGAATTGCTATTATCCAATGTCTGGACACTGTATGCTTGCTGTGTAGGTTGACATTGGCCTTATCACAATGGTGGCTTACATAAATGTATGGCCAGCTAAAACCCCCATGCCCTTACACGTGAACTGCTCAGTCTGGCATTTTCCATCTTATCCCCTAAAAGCACGTCTATATAATGTTTGCTTTCAGCATCAGCTTATAAGCCACCAAGAAAATCATTCATTACTCTATCATCATACCTTGTTTCTGACCAAAAGTTGTATTAGGGATTAAATTACTTCATAGGCTTCAACCTAATATCTGACTTTATGCTTCACCTTATTTTGCTTTTAAAAAAATTTTTAATTATATGTGTAAAACCTGAATGTATTGTAAAAACTTACCATTCTTATTGAATTGTATGTGTATTTTTTCCTTTTATTTACTTTTGTACATATAAGTACCTATAGAATATATACTATTGGGGTTTCTCGGGTAAGGGTACTTTTTTAAAATAAATGTTATACTAAGTTATATTCTGCTTTTCACTTCACAATATCAGTAAATGTACATCATCCTCTCCAATCCTAGATATTATAAGATTCTTAAATTATTAGCAATTATGGGTGAAAAACAAATAGCGCATTGATTTATTTTGCATTTCTAAGGCTATTAGTGGAATTAAATATCTTTTTATATGTTTGTTGGCTATTTTTTTTAACTTTGCTCTTGATGTTATAGTGTAGAAAATTAAAATTTGGATGTAGTCAAATCTATCAATATTTTTCCTTTTCTAGTTTTTTGTTCAAAATGGCTTCTCTACTTCTTGCTCATACCCATATTTTTTATTTCCTGTAATACTTTTATAGTGGTTTTTAAAAATTTAGATCTTTAGTCCATCCTAAAATTACTTTTCTGAATGATATGAGCTAGAGCTCTAACTTTATTTTTTTCCCAAATAGCTAACAGTCCCAATTTATTAATAGTTCATCTTTTCCCACTGATTTAAAAGGACTTTATTATATACTAAATTCCCATGACATATATATATACACATAATATATACACACACACAAGCATATGTGCCAGGCACATATATACATATATTTGGGAATTTACTGTGTATTAAAGACTGCCCACTGTTCTGTTCATCGATGTATTTGTCACCCATGCCAGTACCACACTGTTCTGTCTGACATCTACTGATACACATTCCCCGTTTGTCTTCCTTTTTCAAAATTGCTTTGGTCATTCTTGTATATTTGCTTTTCTATATTAATACTTTAGAGTTTGAATATATAAAGACATGAAGGAAAACATTTGCCATCATTGAGGATATTCACAAAGATGTCCTGAAGACGTTGAGAACAGTTTTAGAAAGGGTGGCTCCAAAAGTATTTTGAGAAATTGGAGATATAACCTGATGACAATTTTGAAGGGGGTGATAGCCATTTCACTGAAGGTTTTTTTTTTTTAATGGATCATTTGTCCCTTCACTCTGTTATCTAACAAAGTAGCCATCTCCCATGTACATTTTGATGTACATATGTAAAGTCATTGTATGTCTTTATTTAAATAACTCATAAGTATGTGGAACACGAAAGTTGAGGATCAAGGCTTTTGACACCCTCTGATGAATTCTGTGCAGGATGATACAGAAACTTAATAATTTTGATTTTGATTAACTAGTTCTTTTTTTTTTTGAGGAAGATTAGCCCTGAGCTAACATCTGCTGCCAATCCTCCTCTTTTTGCTGAGGAAGACTGGCTCTGAACTAACATCCGTGTCCATCTTCCTCTACTTTATAGGTGGGACAGCTACCATAGCATGGCATGCCAAGTGGTGCCATGTCTGCACCCGGGATCCAAACCAGCGAACCCCGGCTGCTGAAGCAGAACGTGTGCACTTAACCGCTGCACCACTGGGCCAGCCCCATGATTAACTAGTTCTGAATCTGCCAAAATATGCACTTATCCCTAAGAAAAGACTTGATGAAATGCTTAAACTCAACACTATGTCCTCAGTAATCTCCAATCCAATCCAACAGGGAACCAAAGTTAAATTCACTGTATCCTGTTGATTGCTTTCTTGCACTCATAAAATACTCATCTTTTGGTTAGTGCTGTGGGCTTAACTTCACAGAACTGAGGCTTAGGAAGAGGAAAACAGTTCAGGAAACAGCAGCGGTAAACTAAAAGTAGGCTGTCCTGGAGGGTTCCAGGCTTGCAGAGAACTCAGCCGTTCCCTCCTCTGCCTGTGACATTCTTCCCCTCTCCGCTCTCGCTGCCGCAGCCCCACAGTGGTGGAGAAATTCTGACTGATGCACTCTGGCTTCGGATCCCACATGCTGCTTGGCTGTGGTGCGTGGGCCTCAGATTCCTCCATAGGTAAAACGGGGATAAGGACCTATCGTACCCTTCTCGCGGGGTGGTTGTGAGGATTCAGTAAGAGCCCGTTAAACGCTTAGAACCGCTCCTGGCACGAGTCCGCTCCAGTGAGCCATGTTCATCTTTATCATTGTTAAGTCCTCGACGCATTATTGACGGTGTGTGCATTAAACAGACATTTAACTTTCCTCGGCCGCAGTTTTCTCATCTGTAAAATGGCAGGGCAGAACTAGATGATCTCTAAGGTTTCTGTCAGCTCCAACAATTAGAATTCTGTGATTTGGAGCTTGCATAAGTACTCTAATCCCCATCCAGCCTAGGTGTACTCGCCTTCTTACCTGGACTTCCTAGAAGGAGCAGTTGTGCTCCCCCAGGGTATGATGATCGGCCTTCTCAGAAATCCTCTGGGAGAAGAAATGTGGTTAAATTTGGCCTAACTGGAGAAGTCTCATTGTAGCATTTGTAGCTGGAGTGGAATGGATAGTGTAATTTATTGGTGGTTTTGTGAAGAGGAAAGGAAACAGCATCAAAGTCCATTTAGGCTTTCTGGTAGGATGCAAATATGGAATGGTGGCAGTGATGATAACAGTTAACATTTATTGAGCACTTTCTGTGTGGGAGGCAGTATGCTGGTACGTATTATTCCATTTACTCTTTGCCATAATCTCATTAGGTATATATACTAATTATCCCCATTTTGCAGATGAGGAAACTGAGGCACAGAGAGATTAAGGAACTTGCTTAAAGTCACACAGCTAGTAGGTGATAGAGTTGGGATTTGACCATATATAATCTGATTCTAGCACCCATGCTTTTAACCATTATGCTGTATTGGATTGATTCCAGATGGAGAATCAGTTGTTTAAATGAGTACATACAATTTTATACCAACTTTTTTTTTTTTAAATGATAAACTTATGAAAGAATTGAAAGACTAATATAAGGGACATGTATATAGATTCAACAATTTTGCTTCACTTAATTTCTCTCTATATATAAGATCTCCTTTTTAAAAAAAGTAAATGGCAGACGTCATGACCCTCCGAAGAACAAAGACAATCTCCCAAGTCACGGTAATACTGTTATCACACACGAGAAGTATAATATTGAGTACAGACAAGTTTAATAACCTTTAGTTTGTTTCTGATAAGCCACATCTCCTAATAGATAACTGAAATTGCACTGCTCAAAAAAACCTTTATCAAAATCTGATTTTCTTTTCTTCTCAGAAATCATATTCCATGCCCATCAGCATTGAATTTCAGCGGAGATATGCCACAATTGTTCTAGAGCTGGAACAGCTGAACAAGGACTTAAACAAAGTTTTGCATAAAGTTCAACAGTACTGCTATGAGGTAGGCAATCCGTATGAAGTTACCTGGAGGGGCTGTGCCCTCCATTCTTATTTGAAGCTTAATACTGTTACCTTCACATTTTAGAAAATGTAAGCGAGTATTTGTGTAAGGCCCTTTAGCTGAACTAGATTTTATATATTTTACTCCTTTACAGCATCAGTGTTGAAGAATAACTTTTCCACAGTAAGCTATCACTCCTGTTGACTTATGCTTGTTTGAATTACACATGATATCGCTCTCTCAAAAAATTGAGAGAAGGATTTACTCTTATTTCCACTGCCCCAAAGCCTATATTTTGGTATTTCACCTCAGCTTTTTTTTGAATATACGTGTGCTTTTCCTCACAAAGTTATGATCATGGCGAGTATACAGTTTTGCTTGCTCCTCCTTTAAACTTCACATTAGAACTATGGATTCTCGAACTTCAAACACAGATCATACGGTTATTTGTGACTTATCATCATCATGCATATAAAATTATATATATGGAGGTGGTTCAATGGTTTCACCTAAAACTGAAGTTTTAATTAAATGATTGAGATGAATTTAGAATGCTCCTGCGTTTGCATGCTTAGAGGTTTTTGATTTCTAGTAAAGCCACCTGTTTGTGATATGAGATTCTTAAACAGTTAGCTTTTCGTGATGCTGGCCTCATAGATAAATCCCAAGATCTGCCATAGGTGATGCTCTCAACCCACTTGAATTGAACTGAGGGGCATGAACTGTGGTTACTTACAACTAAACTCTCAGTATGTTTTGCTCATCCCTCCAGCTATCCATTATCATTTATTTTTATTTTCCTGGTAGTTGTCACTTACCTACTTAGCAAATGTGTTGTCCTAGCAAATAGATTTCTTCCTCTGGACTAGCAGCTGTCCATGAGAGGTGCAAGCAAGGTAATCCAAGTATGTAGCAAAGGTGAGGATACATGCAGCAGCGGGTTGCTCATCGATCTGTTTGTGTATATAATTTCATTATGTACATAAGTCCCTTTGTGATAGGTGCATTTTCTCAAATAAAATTATTTAATTTTCACAAAGCTCTTGTGGAAGTACAATATTGATTTTAAAATAAGAACATATCAGAGAGAACGCTATGACTAAGCAATTCTACTCCTAAGTATGTACTAAACAGATATGTGAACATGTATTCACCAAAAAATATACACTGGAATGTTCATAGCATCACTGTTTATTATAGCCAAAAACTAGAGATTACCCAAACACCCATCAATACTATAATGAATCAATAAACTGTCAGATAATTATATAATGGAATACTACTCAGCGATGAGAATGAACTCAACTACACACAACACTATGGATGAACTCACAAATATAATGTTGAACAGATAAAGTCAGACACAAAAGACTATATGATGCATGATTCCATTTATATACAGCTCAAAAGCAGCCAAGCTAATCTGTGATGCTAGAAGTCAGGATGGTGGTTACCATTAGGGTGTTACCCTGGAAGATGGCACTATGGTGTTATCCTGGAAGATGGCGCTAGGGTGTCATCCTGGAAGATGGCAGTAGGGTGTCACCCTGGAGATGGTGCTAGGGTGTTATCCTGGAGATGGCGCTAGGGTATTACAATGGAAGATGGCGTTAGGGGCCTTTGAGGGGCTGGTGATGAATGTTCTGTTTCGTAATCGAGATGCTGATTTCTCAGGCATGTTTGATTTGTGAAAATTCATTAACCCATACACTTTATGATTTGCAGACTTTTATGTATTTATATATACTTCAATTAAAATTTTTTTAAAAGTGTTAGAAGACAAGGTTGCTCATTGCAGCATTACTGGTAATTGCAAAATATTAGTAAAAACCTAAATGCCAATACATAGGGAACTGGCTAAATAACTTATGGTGCATGCACACAGTGGAGCACTGTGCTGCTACAGAACAAATAAGGAAGCTCTCTATTTACTGATGTGGAGTGGTTTCTAGGGTATGTTAAGTGGAAAAAGTGAAGTGTATAAAAGTATGTATAGTATGTTACCTTTGGGGTAAGCAGAAATAAAATATGCATGTATCTGCTTAGTTTTTCAAAAATAAACACAGGAAGGATAAACCAGAAACCAAGTTGGTAATGGGGTATGGATTGGGGAGCAAGGAGGAGTGACTTTTCTCTGAATGTTTGTTTTCCCAACAAATACGGGTAAACTCTAAAATGGAATACAAACAGAAATAAATGAACCTAACTGTATTTCAAAGGAATAACATAAACATACTGAAGGGGACGGAAACAAGTCCAGGTCACTTGAACATACTGTTGACTATAGACCCTTAGTCTAAAGATAAACCGAACTTTAAACAAATACTGAGCTCTAGTTGGGAGGACTTTTTCTCATAGTGGTGTGGATTAGCAATTCTGAAACTCTGTATTCTAGGATCGCGCAGATGAGTCAGGAGGATATTGAGGCTAAGGGGAGCCAGGTCTCTGACGTTTGGAGAAGGGGAAGACTAGAGTCACCCAGTGGTGTTAGGTGAGCACAGCAAGAGTCAGTATGAACTCTGTTCATCTTCCTTTTACCAAACAGATGTCAGGAAGTGTGTGTGTCTGCTGAGAGAGCCTAGAAGCAGTGACAGCTGACAGCAGTGAACATACCCGGCACCCACATGCGAATTTCTAAACACTTCTCCAGTAGGAGTCAGGGCTTCTGGAAAAAGAGACTGATTCCAGAGCTAGGGCAGGTGAAGTCGATGAGCCTGGACCATCTTATTGTGCAAGGGAAGTGAAATCTGCCCCCAAAATTATGCGGTCACGGGTCAGGTCAAAAGAATGCAGCTTGACAGGGGTCCCACTGGACAAATCTGGGACAATTCGAGCTTCAGCATAAGTAATTATAGTAAGAGATTATAGCCCCTTGAATGAAATAAGAATTCATGAGTCCATAATATTAACTAATTAATTTTTAAGGAAAAGTTCTTATTATAAAAATGCCAACTAATAAATGTAGAAGGGATGGTAAGTAAGTAAAACAAAATTTGGCAATCATAGTAATAACTGGTAAGGGCAAGAATCATTAGATGCTAAAACTGCTAAGTAAAAGTTTGATGAGGAACAGAATCTTTACAGAGCCTCAAAATATCTCTTCGTAAATACCAGTTACAAAGGGGGAAATCTTTTACTGTGGGAAAATCTAGAAAACACTTAACTTCCTTAAACCAGTGATCAAAGATAACATCACCAGTAATGGGACAGATCAACATTGCGTGCCTCCTAATCACGATGCACTGAGAACTCAGCACCACCTTGGTGGTGTTCCCGCCAAAAAGGCATAACCTCCGTCTAATCCTGAGGAAACAGACCCACGCTGAGGGGTATTATACAAAATAATGGGCTGGTTCTCTTCAAAAAGATCAAGGTCATCAAAGACTAAGGAACTGGTCCAGAATAAGGGACTCTAAAGAGACATGACAAACAAATGTATTTGGGGGGAAAGAGCTATGTGTAGGACATTTTGGGAAGTTGATGAAATCTGAATAAGGACTGTTACGAGGTGGTATTATATCAATGTTAAATTCCCTGATTGTGATAGCTGCACTGTGGTTCTATAGGAGATATCATTGTACTTAGGGAGTACAAACTGGAGTTTTTAGGGGTAAGAGCAACTTATTCTCAAATAGTGAAAGGGAAAAAATTATATATGCACAAACAGAGCCATCAGATGTTAATGAGTGAAATGGAATAAACCATAAACAGTTAGTGAATCTGGATAAAAGGTTATCAAGAGTTTTTTTTTCTATTATTTTTTAGAAGTATCAAATTATATCAAAATTAAAAGTTACCAAAATGTAAAACAAATCAGGGGAAAAAACTGTTAGAGGAAAAAAAATTTCTAAGGTAAGAGTTAACATCATCTTTGTTATAAATGCTAGTTTTGGTGAAAATCCAAATCTGAAAACAGGACACACACACACAGAACTTATCATGGCCTCATGAATGTCCATCTTATGTTTCCATCATCTCTGTCCAGCTCGCTCCAGACCAGGGGCTCCAGCCTGCAGATCAGCCAACAGACATGAGGCGAAGGTGTGAGGAAGAAGCACAGGAAATCGTTCGGCATGCCAATTCCTCAACAGGACAGCCCTGTGTCGAGAATGAAAATCTGACAGACTTAATCTCCAGGCTTACAGCTATTTTATTACAAATTAAGGTAAATTTCAGAGAAAATATTTTCTTAATTTTGACACCTATACAAACTATGTGAATTTGTTGCTAAAAAATTATAATCCGTGGCCTGGCCCCGTGGCTGAGTGGTTAAATTTCTGCACACTCCATGCTGAACTTGAGCAGCCCAGGTTCAGATCCTGGGCACAGACCTGCTCCACTCACTAGCCGTGCTGTGGCTGTGTCCCACATACAAAATAGGGGAAGATTGGCCCAGTTGTTAGCTCAGGGCCAGCCTTCCTTAGCAAGAAAAAAAGAAAGAAAAATATAATTTATAGATTATATCAGGTATTTTTGTCTGTATTTGAACTATACTTCAATTAAAGTTTGAATTCTTTTTCCCTTTAGTGTCTAGCAGAAGGAGGAGACCTGAATTCCTTTGAATTCAAATCACTTACAGATTCATTAAATGACATCAAAAGTACAATAGACGCTTCTAATATCAGGTAATTCATAAGCCGCCTCCTGGTCACTTTATATTAATTCATAGTGGTTTCCAGCACAAGTTTTAAGAATTAGGCATATTTGTGAAGTACTCATGTGATTTTTATCCTTCAAATAAATTATGAAAGAGCTTTTCAGTTATATCCAGTCTGTTGACGATACAAACTTCACATGGATTTTTATAGAAGATATATAATATGTAGGTTTGGGTTTGGCATGAAAGTCGACTCAGAAATGGAGCTTCCCCGTCAGAGATGCATCCTCATCCGGGCGCTGCTGTGGCTCCTTCGCTGCTTCACAGACTTTCAGCTCCTCCCGCAGGGGATCACGGCTGCTGTCAGGGCAGATAGACGCCTTTGTAAAAATCGTCTTTCATAACTTTGTGAACTAAAGTAGTTAACCATGTTTCCTTCTTTCTTTAGCTGCTTTCAGAATAACGTGGAAATCCATGTTGCACACATTCAGAGTGGCCTGAGCCAGATGGGGAATTTGCACGCCTTTGCAGCAAATAACACCAACAGAGACTGAGCAGAAGATTTAAGTACTCCACCTGCTTAGGACTTTGTTTTCGAGAAGTTCTTTTCCTTTATATAGGCTTCCAACACCAAATAACCCAACTGCTGGAAAATAAGGGAAATTTAAATCTCCAAATAAGGCATTTTAATATACTGTACTGCTTCTTAAACCAGCATTGCTGACCAGCATTATATTTATTTTTCTTTTATTATTCAGCTGCAGTAGCATTGCTTATGTTACATGTTTATTAGCAAGTGTTTTTAAACTGAATATGTCTGAACATAATATAATTTCATGGAAGAATATGTTGACCATTTTTTTAACATGCATGAATTCAGCCCAACACATACAGACAACTACTGCAATGGAGAACATGAAGAAACGTGGCCTTTGTGTGCGTACGTGTGGCAACGTGGAAATTCCATGTAGAAATTGACAACTCCAGTTCATTTAGTTGCTCACCATCTCAGTCTTCAAAAGATAACATCATGAGATATGGGAAGTCCTGGTTTTAAGGAAGCCACTGGAATGTAGATGGGAAATATGGACTTGACAAGTATATATGACATATACTTGCAATGTGACATGGTTCTGTAGATCATTTTATAATAATAAATATTTTAATTTATCATAATTTATAAAAGAAACCTTTGTTGTTTGTCTGTTGAAAGAAAATGAAGGAGCAGGAAAAAAACATTACTGCAAAATGCTAAATTTCAGCAAGTGGATTTGGCATGTCTTTTCCCGTCAATTCAGGGCAAAAAGTGCTATTGTGAGATTTATTAAAAAAAAAAAAAGACTGATAACACACTATTTTCATATTTTTTGTTTATTTGCACAACTTTTGAACCAGATTACTGGTTAAAATCCAACAGTACACAATTTATAAAGTAAAAAGATTTTATAAGGATAACAAATATAATAACCAGTGCTATGAAATGCAGAATAAAGGTTTGTATTCGGTTGTGGGGTTTTTTTTGTTTTTGATTTTTGGTTTTTTTAAGGAAAACCCTGCCTAAAATGTTAATCTTGTAAAAAAAAAAAAAAAAAAGTGTGTATTTGGAATTTTCTTTGTTTTAATGTAGAATATTATAAAGTCAAAATATAATAAATTGTTTTCAGATTTGGAGTTTAAGATATAGCTGTAGAAGTGGCTTTCTTTTAGATGTCTCATAAAATGAGGCTTTTTATATGTTAATGTATAATAAAACTGAAACAAGATTATTTTCCATTTGAAATTTTTGTATAGTTTAAAAATGCTTCCATATTCTTGGTTGGTATTGTGCCACTGCAAAACTTTAGCGCAGAGTTTATATTTAGCTAAACTGTTATGTTAATTAAGAAATGCATAAATCTTTTATTCTTAATATTTGTAATTTTAAATAAATTGATCTATGAAAATTAATAGTCTACATTTTCTTTTAATTAATACAAGTTGATAGGTATTTCCTCTATTTAAAAAGTTTTAAAGAATTGTAATTTCCACTAAATTATATTTTTAGAGGGAAACAGCGCAGATTAATTGCCAAGTCATTTTGAATTACAATACCATCCACTATTATTTTAGGGAGGGTTTTTTTTTTTTCCATCTGAGTAAATCACTGTGGAAAACACTAAGCAAGTAAGTGACTCGGCTTACTATAGACCTAGTGAAAGGTTGATTTTCATATATTCTGCCTAGAATTAGGTAAGCATTTTTTGCATTTTTTCTTTTACATTTCTTAAGGCTTCCTTGTCAAACTTAAATTATACAGACCCCGTTTTGCACATGCAGTTGGCCCTCTGTATCCGCGGGTTCCGCATCCACAGATCGGATCAGGGACTGCATTCACGACACACAAGAGTTGAATCTGCGCATGCAGAGCCCGCTCATTCAGAGGGGGCCAGCAAAGGGACTGGAGCGTCTGCGCGGGGTCCTGGACCCCATCCCCGCTGGCACCAAGGGACAACTGTATTAATTAAGCACTCTGTGTCTTTCAGTGCCATCATGTGTTGATGGCAGTAACTGTGCCGAAGACTATTTGAATTTTACTTCTGTTTAAGGAAGAAGAAATCTATATAATTCAAAGTAGTCATTTTGGGTCAACTGTACCTTAATTTGAATGTTGCTGCCACTGCTTAACACATTTTTGGTGCTCTAAAGAAAGCTGTCAAAGCCAGACTGAGCAAAGAAACAAGCACATCATGTGTCATGTAGATTTGGTTCTGAATTACTTTTAGTTCCAAAAATCAGATTCACTTGCTACGAATGAGAATCTACCAAAAGATTTGCCTATTAAATTTTTTCTCTTGAATTCACACACCTTTCTCCTTTATCACCTCTACTCTCATCTCAGCCCAGCTACCATCATCACTAGCCTGGAACAGCGCAGTGGTCTCCTAACTTACCTCCCAGTACCCACTCGGCCCTCCTGAAATGCAGCCAGAGTGATATTCTTAAAATGCAGATTTGATCATGTTATCCCCGTCTAAAGTCTTATGGCTGTCAGGACAAATTCAGAACTGTTTTGCCCTGGGATAACATCTGCTGCCAATCCTCTTTTTGCTGAGGAAGACTGGCCCTGAGCTAACATCCAAGCCTATCTTCCTCTACTTTATATGTGGGATGCCTACCACAGCATGGTTTGATAAACAGTGCCATGTCTGTACCCGGGATCCGAACTGGTGAACTCCGGGCCACTGAAGCTGAAGGTGTGAACTTTACTGTGCCACCAGCAGGCCCCCAGAACTCTTTACAAGACCTACAAAGCCACGCATGGTCTGGCCTCCCCTACCAATGTCTCCATCTTGCTCCTTACTCCACAGGGCCTTTGCACATGCAGTGCCCTCTGTGTTCCCTCTCCTCTCCTCTTTGGTAACTCCTGATCATCCTACAGATCTTACCTTCAGCATCACTTTCTGGGGAAACTTTCCTGGACCACAACACATCTCCAGGTGCTCACCTACCTCTCCTTCCAGCAACTGTCACATCTACAATTTTGTATATCTTCTTTTGTTTCCATACTGCCTCTTGGCTCCATGAGGGGAGGGACCGTTTCTGGTTTTGCTCACCATTTTATTTCCAGGCCCTGATAAAGTGCCTGTTCATAGGCACCAGATAGTTGTGGAATGAACAAATAAGAGGTTCTAAAGAGCTCTGAGCAACATTAGCGTTCCTGGAATAAGAGTATGGTCTTCCATGGCGATTGCTTTGAAAGAGGAGACAGTGCTCACCAGGAGGTAGAAACTCTGATTCGGGGGTGCCTTTAAACCCATCACACTATCATTAGTCCCCACTAAAAAGGCAAGACCAAAATCAAAGGCATTCTCTGGTGGTGGATAAATGGATGGACTGGGTTAGTCCTGTGTTTGAGTCCTGGCTGCCATTTACTAGCTGTGTGATTGTGAACCGCTGCTTAACTTTAGTTTGTTGATCTTTAAAATGATAATAGTCCCTACCTTCCACGGCAGGTGTGCAGATTCAACGTAAAACCCCTGTAACACAGAGGGCAGGGTCTCTTAAGAGTCTCAGAGAGGTGCAATCTACTGGTCTTAGAGGATCCCACAATTTTAAAATGTTAAAAATGTGACAAGATTTAAATACTTGTAGATTTTTAAATTGTTCACTGGGGAAAACAACACAACACGATATAAATGCAATAGTATAATTAATCAGCTAATTACAAGATTTACATTGAAACGGGATCCTTAGTGGACTGTAAGTTTAAAGTGTCCTGTGTCTTTCAGTCTTATGAATGTGTTTGTATCATTTCATTTGGCCATGTCACAAGTCTAAATGCGAACGAGGCTCTGACCGTGAGACCTCCTGGCCACGCCCACGGCAGGCCCTGAGCACAAGGCTTGGCACACAGTAAAAATGGTGACAGCTAATGCTGATCATCTCATTGTTGCTTTCAGTTTTCAAAGGTTCAGAAGTCAGGTCGCTACTCTGCGAGCCATTTGAATACCACCTCGGAAAGTTAGGAAACTGGCATGAATAATCTCCAAGACATTCAACACAGCTCCAACTCTTCTAGAACCATCAAGACGTGGGTCCTGGCCTCGCAGTGAGGCCCTCCCACAGGCAATTTACAAAGAAATCTCACCTACAAACAGTTTCCTTTCACCTCAGGAGTTTGAGAACCCTCAACACATCAAAACAATGTTTTATCTCAGGCCAATTTAGAAACAAATTTGCATACCTTCTTAATGGATAAATTGAGAAAAAGAAGTCTCCTGAAACCAAAGGACTCGTAACTCAACTTTGACCAAGCCAAAGACAGGCTGTGAACCAACTTAAGTTTCTCAGCACAGCGGCCTGCTGCTACGATGATTACCAGCTATGAACAACATTTGCAGAAACGTGTTTCTTTTGAAATGTCGTTCACGGCCAGATAATACGTCCTGAGTAGTCATGGAATGAAGCACGGTGCCAAGTGCTGTAGGACAGAATTCATTTAATCAGATTTAACAGAGAAACATCTGTGGAGAACATTTAATAACCCACTCAAGTTGCACGGATGTACAGTAACAAGTGCTAAGGGGACTGCTGGGCGATTGAAGTAACAGGTACAAAATCAGGATCAGAGAAAGCTTCAGACTTCAGACAGAGAGAGAGCTCGAGTATTTTGAAAAAGAGAGGTATTCATTTGCCTCCAAAACTGAAAGCAAGTGGCTTTGAGACAGAGGCCCCTACTGGGGATGGGTGACCTTAAGATCTGCATAACTGTCCCATGGGCTACGGATGTCGGTCATCTGGGAGAGTCACCAGGAGCTTTTTATAATGTGGTAGCCACTGGAGGCTATGACAGATTTCTCAAGAGAGTAATTTTTTAAAAGTTAAGAAGCTAGAGGCATGGGGCTCTTGAAATAAATAATCTGGATGCACAGTCACTCGAGGTACAAAAGAGTGTAAAGATGACAGGCCAAACGTAAAACTAGTAAATCTTAGTGAGAAGATGAGGACTGAAGGAGATGGGTTAGACGGAGTTTAAGGTTAGAAGGTAAGCTTAAGCTTCCTCCACTTGGAGGAACCATGAGAAAACAGCAGCTTGTCAAGCACAAAGGGAAACCGAGTCAAGATGAGGCATTCCTGTGAAGAAGATAATGGGTTCTGAAAAACTAGTCCTAAAAATGAGAACAGGACTAGCAAGAAAGAGTAGGGATGCAGGCCAAATCGGATGTGCAAATTTGGAGACAGGTAGGTAAAAACGAGTGCCAGAGCTCCTAGGGGGTGTGAGCTACAGAGAAAGAACTGGGCATGGGTAAATGTTCATAGGTGAAAGGGCAGGAAGCTTCGCAGGTGAGAGATGACTGTCAAAACCATCCGAAGGTTGACATGGATGTGTCCTTAACAAGGAAGCCAGAAAGAACAGGATCCTGCTGTGTCTCCCTGGCTGTCAGTCACAGCTCCTCTGAGCTGATCCTGAATTCTCCCAGAATCCTCAAGAGTTACCAAAGGCAGAAAAGATGTGTTCCTCCCAGGAGTCCAGCTTTGAACCAATGTCTTCAGAGAAAGAATAGGTTTCAAAATCCTGACCTTGGGAGCGAGAGTCAGAGATGCCCCCTCCAACCCGACTGGGAGCCGGCAGGCAGCTCACGTCCACCTCGGGAGGCAGCGGGGGCTTCAAACATTTCTCTCCGGTGTCTGGAGCAGAGTGGTGGAGGGAAAGCCCGGGCCTGGCTGCCGGCTGAAAGGATTTCCCGCTCTGCCGCCGTGACTTGGCCCGCCTGTTCTGGAACCACACCTGGAAGAGGGGAGGGAGAAACTGCCTTGGGGTGGAGCCCTGGTGCTCCTCTCACCTTCATAGTTCACAGTCAGTTCCAGTTTCACACGCCCGGGCTCTGCTCCAGAACGGTATGGTTTCAAGAAAGCACTTGGGCTGAGGGTCAGAAGTTCAGGGCACCTGGCTTTCTCTGCCTCACCATCCCCAGGGGCACAACTGGAATAAGGCCTGGTTCTATCGAGGCATGTTAAGGGACATTTGTAATGAAAGATAGGGTCACAGAACTAGAAGCACTTAGAATGTGAGGGGAAAATGCTACCATGCTGAAAGATGGCAGGCGTCAAAATTAGTGTGAAAACCGGTTTTTGAACGTGTACTGCCTTGTCAGATTAATCCAGGAGGTGTTTTGCTCAGTGGACTTCACCTCTGTGAATAAATTTTTCTGCTATTTCCCCACAAATACTGAGGGCGTCCTGCTTAGGAAGCCTCTGGGCCGGCTGTGGAGACTGACAGATGTCTTCCCCAGGGATGCAGAAGAAGAAGTCCACTTTGATGGGGTGGTAAAATGAAGGCTCCTCCCTAAAACTGCGCTGGGACACAGACCAAGGTGCCGCAGACTCCCAAGGGAACACGCCGGCGGCTTACCACCACCGAGCTCCAGGATTCTGATTTAAATTACTTTAGGCAACACACGCGCCTCGCACTAGATTTTTCAAACTGTGACAAGAAACTCCGTGTGTTTCAGGCTTTACCCCAAGATGCTACATCTTTTCCAACCAAAATTCCAGACCCAAAACCTGCCAAGACAGGGGCCTGGGGCCCAGGGGGCGCTCGGTGAGGGAGCCCGGCCCGGCCTCAGCTACCATTCTCAGGCCAGGGGAAGACACCAGCGGCGCCTCCGCCGTCTCTGCTTCCTGGATAAGGGAAAACTGTGAAAATGCTTCCTGTCACCCTCCTGCAGAGGATGCACTTCCAGACTGTTTCAAGGGACCAGCGAGCCTCCCCAAGGGGCCCTTACACTTAACCGAGAGAGTCGAAGTCACTGAGTGCGTGCCTGAGTTGTTTCATGTCAGCACCATCACGTTATGCACCAGGGACTGACATCCCCTCTATTTTACAGCCCAGGACCCTGAGGCTCCAGGGCGGTGACTTGCCCAACGTCAGGCAAGTAGGGGCGCCGGCTGTCGCCCTGGGGATCCCTGCCGGGGCCCCCCGGCGCCTCCGTCCCGGGGCGCACAGGCGAGCGCGCCGGGCGGGACTCACCTGGATCCGGGACTCGGGGAGCAGGGTGAGCGCGGCCAGGCGCTCGCGCAGGTGGATGTCGGGGTACATGGTCCGGCGGAAGACGAGCTCCAGCAGCCGCAGCTGCTCGGGGCTGAACGACGTGCGCTTGCGGCGCTGCGGCGCCGACGGGGCGGCCGCGCCTTTGGGGGGCGCAGGCGGGCCCAGGCCGGCTGGGGGCGGCGCTGCTGGCC